>NW_008603498.1:62257-102479 GCF_000691845.1 Merops nubicus | reverse complement strand
AGGGAACTATCTGTTAGTTGGGCTTATTTGAGACTGCGGTGGCCAAGCAATACATAATTTTTGTGCATCACACAGAAGTCCCTATATAGGAATATATGTGTACACATGCACACACACACCTTTAGGGCTAGACAGAGAATTCCTGTTAGAGCTGAGGCCTTCATGAAGCTTGAGTGCATCTCCATTTGCACTGCACTCACAGATAATTGGAAGGTGACTAAGCCCCTTAAAATGCTCAGTTGATACAGAGAAATTCCATGTCAAAATCTGTAAATGGCAAAGTAAAGCAGACAGGCCCATAAATTTAGATGTCAAAATGTTTGCCATTAGTGCTCTCTCTTTGGACACTATTTCCTCTAGATTCGCCTAGCTATCACATCACATCTAAACTTACATTTAGAGGTTTAATAAATGTCTGGCTTCATTTTAAAAAAGAAGAAGCAAAGGGTCATTGACAGAAAACAGGCCAGTTAGTTCTTGAGACATAGGAACTATCCCGATTATATTACATTTGGATTTATATTGTTAAGATGAATGACGGGAAATTCGCCAAAGAAATCATATAAAGCATATTTGAAATGGAAAAAAAATACTTGCTTGGTTTCTTGATTTCTTACTTTGTGGCTCTCTTGCATTCTTGCTTTCTTGCATTCATGCTTTCTCCATTTCTCTCTCTCTCTCCCTTTTTTTTTTTTGGTAAAAGTGAGATCAGAGCCAGATCTTCAGGGCATATTCCTAAGCAACTGCATTTGGTGCAGAGGTCTGGGGTGAAATGATGGCCTCCACTGAAGCAGACAGTAGAACTCCCATTGACTTAAAAAAGGACAAAAGTTCACTGAGGGAGAGCAATCTACGTCTTGTGAGGAAGTAGTCCATAGAAGGCTGGTGGAGGAAGAGAAAATACATTACAAAATATTACATGAAAGCGGCATTATATCTGAGAATGTGTGCGCATAAAATATAAAGTTTAATATCATAGTTCCCATAGCAACAGTAACTGTGCCACATTGCACATTTCTAATAAGGTGCCAGTTCTTTAAAAATGTGTAATGTAATAAAAAATATCCATTATGTAATGTATGAGAAGAAGGAGCTATGTGATCTACAAATGTGTGGGGGTTTTTTTTGTTTTGTTTTGGTTTTTTTTTTTTTTTTTGCGTATTTAAATCCTGAAGTAGTTTTAAGATGAGTAATCAGTATCTTGTTTACTTTTTATATCCCATATTCCATGACCATTAATGTCCTGAATATAAGACAATGTTTTAGGGTTTATGCTTATTCAGGTTTAGGTAGCTGATAAGACTCTTGATAAGAATGCATCTTATGGTAGTGACATTTGGAGGAGAAAAACGACATCCAAAAATATTTTCTGACCAGTAGTAGGCCAGATCTAAATCTGTGAAGTCAGAAGAAATTTGAACCAGTGATTCAGAAATGAGAAGATTCTCCATTCTGAGCTATCTAGATATGCAAGGAAGTTAAATTATTATACAATATTTGTCCTTTGAAGTAAAGACATTGTCTTCATATTTGTATATTGCTGAGCATGAACTGACAATAAATATAATGTCTAGTTGCACAACTGTCTTGTTTTATATTCTTGATATCCTTTTTTGCGTTCATCTGTAATTCCTTTCCTATAATCCCTTGATTGTTAATATGCATCAGACAAAAAGGTGGACCTGATATGAGAGGTGATGAAATGTGAAAATAAGACTTTTCTTGAGGTTTTCACATTGAAAATGTATTAGCTATTAATAATCAGACTAGTCAAATAATTGTCTGATTTTTTTTTTTTTAGTGAAGCATGATCTGTGCAGAAAAGATACCAGGACTAACAAGAAATTCTTTAGCTCTGCCACTCCTGCTGCTATCAGATTAATAGCTGTAATAACACCATGGTTCATAGGAATGCACCTATTTGGATTCCTACCCTTAGTAGCAGTATACAGCAGAGCATAGTTTTCGTGGTCGGTTGCTGTCCTATCAGGAATGGAGATAAATAGTTCTCAAATGCTTACTGGTTGTTACAGAGCAATTTATTTTCCTGGTCTTTTAATTCTGTATTTTTTGCAAACTAAAGCAATGTATAGTCTTCATTCACTATTTTGTATTTTCTGGATAGGGACCAAAGACTTTTATGGGATCCATCTTCAAAACCTGCAGCAGATTCACAGACTGAGTACTGAGTTTCATTACTGCCATAAGTGCTTTAAACTGAAGTGTGAGACTGAAGTGATTCATGATATTAAGAAAACATAATGTCATGGAAATCTACAAAAAACTAAGAATTGCAGCCATACCTTGTGTGTCATATAAATATCAACTGAATACAAATGTTCTATACATCAGAATATACATTGTCCCTTCCTATTACTGACCAGTCCATAAAACATCATGCCTCTTACAATTAATCTCGAGTCAGAAAGTTCACTCTGAGGTTTTTGATTTTCTTTTGCTGTCTTTTTCATGTTTCGTACTCTCTTGTTTTATGCAATTTAGTAGTGGTAGTAAATGCTGATGTTACGGACCCAAAAATGTTCCCTTACTGGTCATTAATGCTGTGAATTACCTGTTCCAGGCTTTTAATAGTGTTTTCTTCTTCTCTTCTTTTTTTCTTTTTTTCACTGTGTTCAAAAGCTGTCATCCATTTCTTTGCTCTTTATGTCTATTTATGGTATACGTATCATGCACATCTATGTATTGTTTCCTTATATTCTTTCACTACAGAAATGTCAAACAGGTTTGAAGTTGTACCTTCCTGTTGGAAAAAAAAAAAAAAAAAAAGAAAAATTACATTTACCTAATATCTTCAGCCTGAAAAATCCAATGTTCTTGTCAATTTAATGACTTAGCACCTGTCTTTCCGCTGTTAGTGCTTCCACTAATGTCCTCTCAGAACCACTATATACTTATTAACCTTTATTAAAAGGCTGTCATTCTAGAGAAGCAGATATGTACAGCTGCAGAGAGCTGTGTTCATGGAGAGAAATGTGCAGATAACGAACATACTTTAATATACTTTTAACAAAGCAACCCTTTACAACCCAGTGTATGGAATGGCTGGATCTCTGAGGTATGGAGGAATCTTTTGCTGGCTGTTGTCAGTAAATTACATCCTAGGAAGAGAGAAGAACTGATGTGGAGCTTAAAAGTGTGGCTCTACAGAAGGACTCGAACACAGCAAATTAGTGCACAAGGTTTTATGGTACTAAGAACTGATTGGACTGACTCCACTTAACCTTTATTATGTGCATGCTGTCTCTAAAAATATTTTTTAGTGTGATTGAGAAACCTAGAAGCCATTATGAAACAGGTCTAATATTTATTAGCCTTTCCCTTAAAGAAACTATAAAGGATGGGGAGAAGTGTATGAAAAGATGTGTAAAGGCAAAGAACTAAAGTGTTCCTGAAAAATAACAGTAGTTTGAAAGTACTGATTTGGCTGCTGTGTATTTATGCCGTTTTATTTCTAAGTTTTGCAATAGCTGTTTTTTAGCTGTTAGTGGGAGAACTGAGAAGTCCCTTTGCACTAACAGTGCAAAAGGCTGAGGCAGAAATCCTGCTTCCTTCCTCCTCAGTAAATCTGCTGTTAGATACTTTTTGTATCTCATGTTGCTAATGCTTTGCTGTGTGGCTAGTATTTTTTTTTTTTCCACAGTACAGCAAGTGCTGTAGTATTTCCACAGCAATATAGCAGGTAGCTTTCTAGGTATGAGGATTATTTCAGACATACCAGCTGTATTGCTGGTTGTTACTTTCTACTGACTTTCCATAGTGAGACATTTGTTGCAACTCATCAGGTAAGAAGCTGAAGAATGAACTGGGTATGCACTGCAGGAGAAAAGCACATACTGTGCTTTTAAGTCTTAGATATTTTCCCAGTAGGAGATAACAAAGTATGATTGTTCCTCTCCTAAAATAGATATTAACTAATTCATTGAATAGTAGGAAGAGCTGGCAATTACCTGGCAGCAACTCTGTTTCACTTTCCTATGCAACACTTCCCTATTGGCCATCTCTCAAAGGCCAGTGCAATATAATAGAACTCTAAAGATGTCCTCTACAGAAATTCACATGTGAAATTTTCAGCTCTGAAGTAAACGTTTACAGAGTTTTTTGAGCTGTCACGTGTCTGTCATATTATTGCTCTTTCTCTTGTAAAGATTCTCTGTTGTGACAGGGAGAACGACTCACAGGGGATTATACAGTGCCACTTCCTTGCATAGCTAGGCATAAGGAATTAATTAAAGTCTTAATGCTTAGAGCAAGTGACAGATTATGACTGATGGGGAGTTGTGCTGGAGCAGCTGATCTGAAAGAAAGTCAGGGAAGATTGACTCCCTTGGCTCCCCTTGCACTGCTAGGAAATAGAGATATGTGATCTTTAAATAGCAACTGGGATAGGAGTCTCCCCATTCCAGCCCAAGTCTCCAGCAACACATGCAGACCCTTGGTTGCTCCTCTGGTGTATGCCAGTACTTTGTCCTTTGTGCAGATACATTCCCAGTGGCCAAAATGTGTCTCTGAGCAATGAAGAGGAGAGTAAAGGGCAAACATCCAAGATGGAAGCTCTTGCTGCTGATACTTGTGACTGACTTGATGTATATGGCACCATATCCATATTATTGTTCCCCTACCTCCTGTTCTGTTGTGATGTACCTTCATTCCTGTGAGAGAAGCCTTGGCAATTCCAACTCATCTATGGCCTTGAACAAAGAAGCCTGTAAAAATGAGTTAGTATTTCTGTTTCCCTGCTTGAGGTCAATATCCCCCAGTTCTAACAAAGCTATATTTTTCCAGTGTTGAAGAGCAAACATGAACAGATGGGACTGGGTATGGTACAGCTAAGTTATTAGAACAGTGTATACAAATTATTTTCTCTTAATTTATTATAGTAACAGCTACTGATGGAAAAACTCAGAAAAATTATAGTTATAAACTTTCTTTTTAAATAAGGTAGTCATATAAGTGGTCAAATAAGGAAGTATGAATGACTAACCCAGACTTTTAAGTGATTTTTCCATTTCACATCAATATCCTTTCAAATGCTTTCCAAGAAAAGTGGAGAGGAAATACATACCATAGTATAATGGGCAGCTACAACTTCCTGAATTCACTTAATCATTACTAGTTTTAGTTATCTCCCTTTTATAGCTAATAAGTTTATCCTTGTATATCACCTTTACCTGGTAGGCATTTGTGGCTGATGGACATTTTCTCTGAACCCAAAAATTGGTTCAGGTCTTGTGTGTCCTTTTTGTAATGTCACTTTTTTTATTTCTATCTGGTTGTGGTTAACTGACACAATGCTAGTCCAAAGTAAGGGTTTTAAAGTCTCTCCATGAATGATCTCAGAAACCTATCAGGGAAACATTTTTTTTTTTATCCCAGATAATTTTTTTTATTCAACAAAAGATCCATTTGAAGTGCAGGCTATTTAGACTAAGTGCGTCTTTTACTTTTTTCCATTCTGAATTCACTGG
Organism: Merops nubicus; assembly: GCF_000691845.1. Taxonomy (NCBI): domain Eukaryota; kingdom Metazoa; phylum Chordata; class Aves; order Coraciiformes; family Meropidae; genus Merops; species Merops nubicus. Next base: position 96,993 of record NW_008603498.1, on the reverse strand, counting down.
GAGTACTCGTGCTACTCTCAGTTTTATTTTCTTTAAAATCAGAAAATTCAGAGTTTCTACACTTACTATTAAAAATATATTGATTGTTTTTGGTGAAATTTCAATTATGAGTATTATTCATGGCTAATTTTCTCCTGTCGCAGAGTGGTGAAAGATATCTGTCTCATCCTTATGCAAATCCTATGAAATGGGTGGGCAATTGAAACAGTAGACTTTCTGGGGACACGAAAGTGTTTTCCATTGGGTTGAGTCACCAATGTATAGGATGAGATGTTAATAGTCTAAAATTGAAATTTGTGTAAATAGACCAGCCATTAGGCTGGAAGTCTTATTCTTTATCCTTTTACTTTGCGTGATGCCTATAAAATTTCGATTTTAAAATGTATATTAACAAAACGTAATGTCAATGTTCAAAGTAATGTTGAGGAAGTGAGACATCCAATGTTGATCCTTACTTCTTTCATATACCTCAGATTCACCTTTAGGTGATGACTGACTTTATGCTTTGTGAAAGCAGGTAGAACCTGATATCCATAATTTCAGAATATGTTTAGGAACTTAGACTTTTTTGTGTTTTCATCCTAAATTATGCTTTTATTCTGGACATTATAACTAGAAACAGTTTTGGTCTTTATAGATTTTTTTCTTCCTTTCTGTGGTTTGTCACTGTACTCACACTTCTTTAGAACCATCTGATCACACTAGTAGCATTTTTCTTTCCAGAAACACCAGCATACTGGGATTCTCTGTTGTTATGCAAAAATATATCTATTTTTTCCTACTCTCATACTGCAACATTATGTAAAACAAAATCAGAAATACTTCCTGTGTAGCACTTTGTGTTTCAAGAAAGAAATACAAAAATTCGCCTATTTGACATGTGTTTCTTAATGGTAGAAGACTCAATCAATAATGTGTTCAGCATATCTGTGTTCCTGCTACACATACAAGGCAATGACAAGGAAGTTGCTGCCGTGACCAGGCACAGGATTAAGTTCTCTGTTGGTATATGGTCATGAGTCAAAGAGTATTTCTGAAGGCTTTTTCAAGATTTAATATTGAATGAACACTTTTTGGTTTAGTAACATTAAATGGAAATATATACTTGGGGAGAAGGAGAATGGAAGAAATACACCAGTTTAATGAGACATGAATTGACTCAGTGCTATGAGGTTACCAAGTGCTGTGGAAGTATTAATGAGTAATGAGGGCAATGCTCTTTCTTTTTGTAGATGATTCAGATGATTTCTCTGGGGATCTTTGGTCTGAAATTTTTACTGCTTTGCAGGGTTTTCTTCTTAACAAAGCAATATGAAATTCTAGTACTGTGAGTTAAAAAAAAAACCCAAGCTATTATTAACATCTACTCCTAAGAGCAGAGATCAACTTTCTGAATCTTTTTAGGCTCCATAAATTACTTCTTTACTTTTATCCAGTACTGGGCTGTGTGTAATTGAGCTTTTTCAGAACAAAATGTTTGAAGATAGGCTCATGCGGCAAATAGTAGGCTGCTCTGAAAAGTATTAGACTATTCCTAATTTAAGCACTTCTTTTTATGAGGTTTTTCACTCTTGATCTAAATTTTAATACCAAAGCTGGCAAAATAACAAAATATTCAGCCAATATAGGTCTGCTTTAACAGTCTAGGCTTATAAAACTCCTGAAGGATATTGTCAGTTTTTGCTTCTTGAAATGTGATTTTAAAGATGGGCATAGAGAAAGGTTAAAGTGAATATCAACAATAACTGTTGATGGAGCAGGTGCCTGGCATTGGCAACTGAAGCCACAAGAAATCTTAATTTGGCTGAAGTAAGAAATACCTAAGGTTAAAAAATTGTGAAGGCAGTGCATAGGCTGAATTGTTCACCAAATCCCACAATACTGAAACTGCAGCACTTGATGAGGCTGATGGGATTGGTCTGTAACAGACAAAAGAAAGTACCTTTTTACACAACAGGTAATAACATTCTGGAATTTTTGCCGTGGGAGAGGCTGGAGTCAAGACAGTATTAGCAGGTTAAAAAATAGACTAGACAAATTAATGGATAAAAATCAATAAATGGATACTAAAAGAAGTAGAGGATAATGTACAATCAAACATCTCTGGTATAACGCATCTTGATGCTCATGGGAAGTAGCCAGGCTAACATGCTTTTCCTGGGCACTATCTGCTTTTGCAATTGTTTGTAAGCAGACTACGTGTCTGCTGCTCAGACAGAAATAAGGCATTTCTCATAACTCTTTATAAGAGATTAATGATTAGTACGATTTTGAATGTGCTGGAAAGTTATCTTAAATTTAAACACCAAGAAATATTAGTATCTATGTTTAGATGATGCTTATTTCAAATTGTAATTTCAGTATTAACAATTATTTGTGGACACCTAGAAAATGTCTCTTTTTAAGAATGGAGATACTTGAATATTTGTTTCATTTATGCTTATCACTTTTTTTTTTCTTTTAAATAATCATACTATTACAGTAAGAGACATAAATCAGCAGTCACTCTGGCTGATTACTCACTTCCTGAAGGTTTTACAGGATTGTAGTGCAAGACAAGAATTTTATTCCGTGGAAAGAAATATTAGAAAAATTACCCAGCAAACAGATTGCTCAAGGTGGCTGTACTAGCCCACTGAATAAACACATTTAGATGTACATGCATACACCTGTATTTAAGCTGTAATATGTTGAAATACTAAAAATAGTTTTTTCTTTTTTTTTTATTTTTGATTCAGCTAAGATCAAAAATTAGGAGGAAAAACCTGAATCTTGCATTAATGTTTAGACCATTGCCTATAAATTGAAATCAGCTGTTGAAATAATATAAATTAAATATGAACAAAATAAATTGTAACAGCTGTTGTGTGCTATGTGTGCTATCTCTACATTCTTCACTGGTACTGTTAGATATGAAAGCACCAATATTATTTATTTAATGAGTTTAATTAGAATTGTGAAAAAATAATGGAATTAGGCATCTGTGATTTTAGTTATCAAAAAGAGCTCAGAGATACCTCTTTTTAAAATTTTAAAACTAAAGTTATTGATATGATTTCAGTCTTTTTATCAGTAATTGTTTTCTTCTACTTGAAATTATTTCAAGGGTCTCTTTGGAGCAGTGTGTATCAGACAAGGATAAATTGACGGACTTCCATTTCAAGCAAAAAATTTTTACCTACCTTGCCTTGCTTGAACTTTTGAACAAGTGTCTTGAATAGATATACTTTGAGTTCAACTTGGGTAACTCTTTAATATATGGATCCTTCAACACTTCAATTTGTGGAAGGTAGTAGGTTTTTATTCTAGACCAAAATTTACTAGGGTATGACAATCCAGTGAAGTTTGGGGACAATAAGGAAAGAAAATCTGATTCCTCACTGCTCCCCAGGTGGACCCAGGTACAGACCTGAATGCACTGTGAGCAAGGTAGGCATACTGTGACCCAGATTGTTATTGTCTAACTTTGGTTTATTGACGTCTGGTAGTGGGATCCTTCTTGGGAGGTTTGGAGGCTCTCTACCCAAGGGCAGGGAAGATGTCCAGGCAATCAAGGTCAGTCTACTATGTGCTCTGTGGGCATTTTCGGTGAGAACCTGAGGCACTGTCAAGTGTCAGCAGGGACACAGGGATCCGTGCCAGATAGCATAGATGAAGACAGGATGGATGAGAACTAAGCTTATTACTTTAAAATACTTAGTGCAGCAACAGTTACACATTTTCAGCTCATGTTTATTATGAACAGGCAGTAACCCATCCCAACTTAAACCTATAGCAAAATACTGTGGATTGCCTGCTCAAGGACCACATTCTTTTCAAGGTCCATTTTGTAGAATCACAGAATAGTTTTGGTTGGAAGTGACCTATAAAGGTCATCTACTCCAACACTCTCTGCAGTGAGTAAGGACATCTTCCACTAGATCTAGTTGCTCAGACCCTCATCCAGCATGACCTAGAACGTTTCCAGGGTTGGGGCATCTACCATGTTTCTGGGCAACCTGTTCCAGTGCTTCACCACTCTTGTAAAAAATCTTCCTTTAATGTTTCCTTCTTGACCTTTAAAGGCCTCTTCAAGACCTTTTCTAACCCAAACCATTCTACTATACTATGTTTTTGTGATTTATACATAGTCTAAATCTACCCTCTTTTAGTTTAAAACCATTACCACTTGTCTACTGCAACAGGCCCTACTAAAAACTTTGTCCCATATATAACTTGCATTACTTCTCTAACTGTATTGAGAGTATTTTTAAAACAAATATTAGAAAATTCTAATTTTGATACAAATATGTATTTTGCAATTTGTTCAACATTGGATACTATCTAAAGATTATTAAATATACTACATGTATGTGAATATAAATATTCCAGCACACTTTTATCCAAATATGTTATTCCCATTGGAGATACCGAAATTGTGTCATTCTTTTGCTCAGCACATTCTCTTAATCAGAAGAACCATAATTATTTTCAGGATGAATTAAAACACCAAACAAAACATCAGTTTTGTGTTGGAAAAAGAACATTTCATCTGTTGCATTCACTTCATTTAAATGGCTAACCAGCTTACTGATTTGGCAACAACAAAACGTACATTATATCATTTTCCTCTATGACAGTCTTTCACTTGTCAATCTGTCTGATTCCAACTGCCAACACTGTGCCCTTTCAAGTTAAGATTGTGACAATTATTCAGTCTGCATCTTTCTACAAAAGTGCCATTAATCAAATGAGTGTATCATTTCATTACCTTCTCACATTTCTCTACTGAATTTCATTGATAATTAAGACGACAGGTTTTTGCTAATATCGTTAACAGTTATTAACAATATCATATTATATATTAGATGGGAATAATTTGTTAGATTAATTATCACTAGCTTCATAATTTTACCAAGGTAAAAGCTTACTAGTTATTCTAGGTCATCGAAGTAAAATTACCAAACCCTACCATTGTCAAATTGGAAATTTTATACCTGTAAGAATGGTAGGATAAATAGAGACCAAAAAGGTACTGCTATCAAGACTAATTCTTGCACCTCACACCCTATTTTTATTAATATTGCATCAAATGGGAAAATCACTGGATAAAATTTTAGCTTTAGACACATCTGAAGGAATTAAAGACAATTGTTTTCAAGTGACCAGTTAAGACTTACAGTACTGCAAACAAGACTGAGATTTAACCTGATACATACTTAATAGTTTGGGTTTAATGACATACTGAATCAATACCTTCCTTTTCCCATCTTTCAGTAACAGATGTAGAAATTTTCTTCTTAGTAATGCCTATGCCAACCTAAGAAAAGAGATGGTCCAACTTTTTTTCTAGAGAAAAAGCTGTGGAACTTAAAATTCAACTCAGCAGTTACTCTTCAGCCTGCAGAATCTGAACATAAATCTGTCTATAAAGGTCTTCTTGCTTGAACTCACTCTTTCTCCTCACTCAACTCCTCTCCCTTAACAGTTCTGCCATTTCTTCTGCCACAGAAACTGTCAAGGGAAAGGCTGTAGCCTGACCTTTGGTTACCTAGCCTGTGTATTTTCTGAGCATCAGGGTGGAGATTGCTGGCCATGCCAGCCTTTTTAACAAATCTGCTCTCTGTATGTAAATGTGAGAGGAGGAGGAGGAGGGTAGGAGATAAAAAAGTTTTTAAAATTCTTTGTATCCTAATGGGGAAAATCATGGCATCTATTGCCTTGAACAGCACCGTTGGCCTGTTCATCTTCCAAGGAAATGCTGAATGGGGAATAGCTCTCTTTTTTCAAAAAGTGGTGAGAGATGTGGTTACAGCAGCAGTTTGTCTTCATTGCTGCTAGAGTTTAAAGCTCTTGTATTCTGATTCCTGGATCTTCCTCAGATTAAGGTCATTTGAATCTCAAACACAGGCAGAGTATGAAGAGAAATGCCAAGCGGAGCTGTTGAGGCCAGATCATTGTGCATCAAGGGAAAACTGCAATCAAGGAGAAAAAGAGTTACTTGCATAGAGGTGTCATTCCAGACTTCTGATGTAGGTATCCATTTTATGATAAAATATTTCTGCTTAAAACACAGACAAACCCTTCTGGGTGATCACAAATCAGGACTTTTGTCCTCTCAGCAAGGATGCACTAACAACTGGACTAGAACCACTCTCCCTTTGTTGTCTGCTCTCTTTCTGAATCTCTTCCAATTAAATTTCAATCATCTCTTTCAATTCCTGGCTCACGTCCTGAAGGTGAACATGCAGACACGAAGTCACTGTATTATTATTACCGATTATGGTATTCTTCCAAAGGAAGACTTTACAAGATGTTGTGCTCTTGATTGCATCTGATTTGGTGCCTAGGTATTGTCTGCTAAACTACCTAGCACTTCTGTCCATGTGTAGCTGTTTATAATGAAGTTCCAAAGAACTGTTGGAGTGCCAGACCTCTGTCTGGGACAAATGTGGAACTTACGGCAACAAGTCTGCATTTAGCTGAGATTTCAATGGTCTGGATTTTACTGATCCAATGGAACGTGAAAGAGGGCACTGTGACGTTCAGTTGAAAGTACTGTTGAAGCAGCAGATATATATATTAACTTTCAATGCAATCTAACTAGTCCTTCCAAGACTGAGAACGTACTTGCTTGCTGATGTAAAAGGGCTTTTCAAGATATTTTTTGTAAGTTATCTACTCTGCAAAGACTCTAGAACAACTTACTCAGGACTGAGAAAAAGTAAGATCCATGACTCTGTAGGGCTTATTTAATAAATAGTGAAGAGAGACTCTGCAGAGTTTCTCATGTCAGAATGGCGTTTGAAACTGCTAAATGAAGTTTTAACACATCACAAAGAACAATAGCCTCTCTGTTTTCTTTGAAACTTATATGAAGATCAGCATCGTGAATAGTTGTTTCAGTTAAAATCAGAGTCTTGTAAACCTGTGACTGCTAAAAGAGTCTGGCAATATCTCTACCTAGCTCCAACTGTAAGAAATAATTCCCCACCCACACACCTCTCATGCAGAAGCTAATTGCTATACCTTCTTTATTGTTTAGCACTAACTAAAGGTATTTAAATTTCCTAATCTGCTTTAGGCAGCATATAGGAAATGTGGAACCTTAACGATAAGTGCTCTTGAGACTTTTTTTTTTTTTTTTCTATTATTTACGGAAAGGAGAGAGCTGTTATTCTCTGTACAATGGAAACCTGAAACTTTGTCTGTTTCCTTCTATTAATGTTTATTGGGAAAAAAATATTAAAAGATGCCATTTATTGCTTTTCCTTTAAAAGTGCATTTTCTTTTTTAAAGGACAGTATTATGAAAAAGACAGTTGAGAAGCTTGCAAGTGAGCCATAACAAATATTAATTCCGTATTATTAAATAAATGTATATTTTTGTGATACAAGTTGTGATTAAGAATTTTAAAACTCCCAAATATTTCAATTTTTTAATCATTTAGATACAATGAAATTTGACCTTGATTTTTATATCAGCCTTATTTTAAGAGATATTTATATTCAGGGAAAGTTAAAGTGACCTACAATACAATCTGCAATTGCCAACAAATATTTTTTCAAAGAAATTTCCAGTTGAATATTGTTAAGCATTGTCAGCATGTAACATAGTACAAATTACTACTACTGAAATGTTTTGAAACATGGTGAAAGTAGTGCAAATCAATATGCAAGTGAAAAGCAAAATATAATAAACTAGTTGTAATACAGACTTCTCTGAAGCAGCACTTAATTCCAAAACAAACTTTGAAGAGAAAAAAAATATGTCCCTTTCAGGAGCTTTTATCTCTGGAACACTTCTCAAAAATTACATTTTTTTTTTTTTTTTTTTTTTTCCCCCCCTGGCCAGCCCTATAAAATCATATGGTTGGAGAAAGGTTTCATTCTTACTTTTGCTGGGAAATATCCAGTGGAAGTTATGGATTACTTGGATTACTTTTATAAAATATGAATTTTTTATTGTCTTCTCCATCACATCTATGTTAACTGAATTTAATAAAATAGCCCCGAGTTGCATGTAAAAAGAGAATTTATGTAAGATGAGCTTTTGGTTTTGCCTTTAAAAAAAAAGAAAAAAGAACAGATTCTGAACTTATATGCATGATTCAAATACACGTTAGCAGAAATTATCCATAGTTTCATTATCAATTCACCAAAATTACATTTTCCTAAAAGAGCTGTTGAGAGCTGCTGTGGAAAGGATCATAAAGTGAGACTTCTGTTAGTGCTGGAAAAGACAAAGGATATGCAGGGAAAATAGTGGCACATGATATGAAGGGAGTAGTATAGAAGACCCAAGAATGAAACCACACACAAATGCTGCAGGAAAAAGGGATAATGTTATTTGTGGGAGAGAAGCTACTGTTAGTTGATCATTCTTACTAGTAGGAGCAAAATGAGTTCTGCTTTACAGGAACAAGCAATATTAAATGCTTGAGGTAGCTCCATGCCTCCTGACTATGTAAGCCAATCTCTCAGGGACAGAGGGGAATTCCTGTGCTGCTACGTGTCACGTTGCCTGGTGATCTGCAGTAGTCTTTTACGTGGTTTATGAAGGTATGCAGGAAAGGCAGTGTGAGGCTGGAAATGGGTATCACAAAAAGTGACAGCAAAGGAATACAAAGAAATTTACTGGAGGAGAAACGACTTCCTCAAAATCCAGGTCCCTTGGCACTGATATTGCTACTGCCTCTCTACTGTTCACAAGACCTAGAAAATAACTCCTGCTAGCTGTAGCTTTTTTAACTGAACTCACAGAATGCTTGTCAGTACCTCTGTAACACATCTTTGTGAACATAGAATAATTTAGATTGGATAAAACCTCTAAGATTGACTCCAGGTGTGTATATTCACATCCAGGGATACAAACATATAAAAAGCATCAAAAGAGGGGCAAAACCCAGGAATCAAATATGCAATATATCTTTAAAGCACAGGGTAGAATATATAAAGAAGATAAAATATGATCTAGAAATGTTATCACCTCATATAGTTATCATCAAAGATTACATTAAATGCTACTTTTGGGAAAAAATCTTAGAAAATTATGGAAATAATGAAAAACTTCTTCAAAAAGAGATGTATGAAGGTGAAGCACTTTGAGACAAAGAGCATATTGTATCATGTTCGTTGATTATATAAAGCAGCAGCACCTCCATAGCAGGTTACTCATTAAAAACCTTGAGGGATTTCAGGATATTTTGAAAATTCAAGAAAGAAAGGAAGAAACGGCATATAAAAATGAATTGTGTTGAAATTAGCTTTGAACAGAAATTTGAGCAATTATCTGCAAAATTATTTGAAGTGAAGACAGAGGTAATGAATCCTCCTTTTTGCAGACTAAGTCTTTGGTATGTTTTTGTCAAATATGTCTGGATTCAAAAGTATGATTAACATCTTTTGCTAAGAAACTGATCTGTCAAGGATACCTTTGCTCATAGCAACGATCTCATAAATTCTATGATACTCATAAGCAATGGTGTCTCTTCTTTTCTCTTTTCTAATTATTTCTAGTCTCTTTTCTGTTACTGTGACCTGTCTGGTACAAAATTTGGTGTTATCTAGAGAACTTCAAGCTTGAAATGAGGCTAATATCTCTCATGGAAGGGCTGGCTTTTTCTTTGTCCTGTCAATCATTTTATCATTTTAGAAAAATATACACAATGCTGTCATGTACATTTCATTAGAGTGATAGAATAAGTAAAATAAATTTTGTAGAAAGGCCTTTAACATTGTTGGCATATTTTAATTTACATATTTAGGAATAACAAAAGACCGGTTTTATTACAAAATAAACCAAACTCAGTTATAGAAAGACTTGAAGGCAAAATCTGATGAATCTCTTTAATAAAATGGAAGACATGGTAGGTGATCTTGTATATTAATTTGCATTATTTTCAGTGCTGTTGTCCAAATACAGTGGCAAAGATGCTGCCATATACTGAGAAATTAAGCAAGTATAAATAATACAATTTCATCTGTTTAACTGTAAATATTGTTAACTTAAAAATATTGTTATATGAACTATCAACTATATTGTATAAGGTTTTTCAAGTTCAAATTTTATTTCTATAACTAGTGCTATTCAGACAAACACGTTTAGCCTGTTTGTTGCAGTATAATTGGATGGTGGCTTTGTGTGCCTTAAGAAAAAGTGAGACGATGAAGTGCTGGGGTCTGAACTCAAAGCCCTGTATCAGGGTTGACATATGGATGACGCCCAGACCAGGCAAGAGAGATCTTCATCTTGGTTTTCTCTCAAGGCCTGGCCAACCTTGGGTGAAAACCAATTGGGCAATTACCACCAGGTGCCCTGCTTCTGGAGTTAATAATATAAAAGCTGGTTTTGGTTGTTGTGAGTGGGGGAGGTTTTCTTTATGTAGTGGATGTACTAGGTAGGGTTTTCTGTTGGTGGGAGGGCTCCCTGGCTGTTCACTGCAAGTAGAGTTCCCAGCAATGCTGGGACAAGATTGAGATAGAAAAGGATTGTGTGTGTAATGTGGCTTTTCCTTCGCCCATGATCTGGTTTCTAACTTGACTCACCTCTTTCTTTGCTATGTCATATACCATGAGTGAATTCACTGCTCTGTTTATTCCTCTGGTTGTTAGCCACCTCATATCTTTCCTATATACTTTGGAATGGAACAGTAAAGTCTTTCCTGTATCCACCCTATTGATGGCAACGTCCTTCCAACTGGGACATGCAGTCAGCAAATGAGATGACCAGACTGATGTTCATAAAAGTCAGATGGATTTTAAAGGCAGCATAGGAGTGCACTGAAGAAGAATATATGGGGTCAAAAGTTAAAATGATGTGGATTAAGAAACCTGATTTTATTTTGATGTATATGTTGTGTGAGTTGTGTATTTTCATAGATCTATTTAACTGTATGTATAAAAAAGGTAAAAAAATAGGTCATAATGAAGCCTGCAGAGAAGCGGTTCATTAGATCATATGTAAAACAAAAAAATGTTATTAATAATAAATTAAATATAGAGTGTATTTTATTATTTTCTTAATTTTCCCTTTTGATGAGAGAAATATTTGTGAAGATAAATTTATTATGCTAAATTTTGAATAGTAGCTTCAGTACCTGTTTGTAATGTGGCCCTAAAAATAATTTCTCCCTATCAATGAAAATCAGGTGTGCATCAAAGTTATCTTAATTTTCATTTTTATAAAAGCAGAGTGATTTTTGGATGACAGTGCTTTAGACCACAACTTAGGTTAAACTATGTTTACTCACATTAAGTTCTTTTCATCTAGTCATATGTCTGTGAAACTAGCAATGTGTATTTATTCTTAAATGTAATAAAAATATATTTTGTAACACAAGTATCATTTATAAAACAAATCTTGACATAAAATAATGAAAATTTTAAATTCACTTAACAGTGCATGCTTAAGATATCAATTAATACTGAATTATTTAATAATCACTGCATGGATTATTTCCTGAAAGTATGAGGGTTGTACTTGTCTATATTTCAAACTGGGTCATCTCACTGGTATCTGCTGGCCTTTAGAATTAGTATTCCTAGTTCTTTTTTGCTCTGCCAGTGTAGCAGAAAGAAAGCCGTAGTGAAAACGAGATCTAGATTCTATTAACCCATATAAAGGACAGCTGCATTAGTAACACAAAATTTTGCATGACTACGTTTCCTCTGTTTTCAAAATGCTGTGCTGTAATTGGCTCCATTGCACTGTCCTGCAAAATAGTGATATAATCATGCCTGTATACCTCACTCAGTGTGGTGTAGCCATCTGGTAAAAATATAGTTTCAAACCTATCTCATGCAGTACATGATGTATGTGTTTTAAAAATTTAACTAACTTTCACACAGCATGTAATTGTCAAAAAGAGTAAATGCCAGTATCTGATTAGACTGCTTTTTAATTTAAGTTGAAATCCGGTAACTTTCCTGAATACTGTATGTTTTAAAAGTGATTAACTGCAATTTTGAAGAAGCTGGTGAAGCAAGTAATGGCTAAATAATTATTTTGTTTAGAATGACACGCTTTATGAGAAATTATCTCATTAATATAACAGAGCCGCAAACGTCTCCTGTATGTTCTGTATGAGATTTCTACTTATTCTTAGCACTGCTGAATCATAGGAACCCACACTGGTGCATCACTTTGGTAGGAATGATTTAGCTGGGGAAAAAAGAGATACCATTTGCAGTTGAACATCTTGCTTGCTTCAAATGCTTAGCTTATTTATTACAAAAGTTTGTAGTTTTTTATCATATATAAGTTCAGAATGAGATAACTGGTAAAGTCTTAATTTTTTCCTGAAATTTCAAAATCTTCCATTGCAAAAGGTGAATCCTACAAGGTTTAGACACAAAAATTTTGCCCAAGTATAGGCAAAGGACGTCTCTGTCTCCTTAATGGCTGCTCCTAATCTCACTGTATCAGAGTGTCTTGTTTCAGTCTGTCATTTCTGTCATTCTGGCATGTCTTCTTTTGGGGGTTCCCTTCTCAACAGATCAGATCTGGCAGTGCTCCAGAACCAGTATCCCAAGCATGAGTTCTCCTCCAGCACTTTACCAGTTCTCACCCTGGATGCATGTTTTAAAGTCATGCCTCTCACTAACTGGCTGATCTGCAGCTTTTAGGGAAAATATATATAAGCTCTGAGGCAAAAGTTAACAGTTGCACACAACCAGAGAATATTCCATAATCTACTGAGATACTCTCATGCATAGTTTGTTAACCTGGCCTTCAGAAAAAAATACTTAGTTACTTCCTGTACATAACCCTCTCTTTTAAAAGCAGCTGATTTAAACAACAGCTTGGCATAAAAGGAATATTGTGTCTGTAAGGTTAAAGTAAAAAGGCACAGATAGCAGTATGTGCATGTTTGAAGAGGAAAAAGGATATTTCTTAAGGACTGGAAGGTGTTTATTGTCATGTGGAAGATTCCCTGTGGTGGTGATAATACAATTTACATGGTATGTTACAATAAGGTTCATGTCTTAGGATCTGTGTGTCACCTGGAATTGAATATCTTACTGTTTTTTCATTTTCTGAATTTGATGAAGATAAGCAACTTGTGTTATTTGAAAAAAGTTGCCCTTGAGTATGATAGAGACTAGCTATTTTACAGATGTCTTTGTATGTGTTTATCATCTCCTCTGCAGAGGAAATGATCGACAACATCTGTTCTCTGGTGACACCTAAAGGTCTGCAGATTGCTGAGACCGTTTGATTTCTCAAGGTCAAATCAAACTGAAGGCAATCATTCCTCATCTGACTTAGCTGAGCCAAGTTCCTTTCTTCTTTTGGCGCTGGTACCACATCTTAAAAAAGCAGATTTTTTTGCTTGTGGGCAGGTGGTTAGAATACCATATAGAGCTCATTTTTGACTGTCAAAATGAAAATTATTTCTCAGCCAAGGATATATATAAGTACATCTGTGAACTATTTAATCATGGAGAAAAAAAAAAAAAACTTTGTAAAGGTTCAAAAAGTACCTCAAATGTACAAAAAAAACCCCAAAACCTAAACACAAAACAGAAATTCAGACCAATTTCTGTAAAAAATACCAAAAAGATAAATGTAATTCCATTAAATTCTGATCAAGAAAATTATTGCAACTCTCGTAGACTCTGCTTTTAAGCTACTGAGATTTTAACTACAGTATGAGTACATTTGTGGTTAAAAAATATTTTGGATTTTACCAATCGGTATGGCTTTAACAGATGATTGAATATGTATAAAAATCTTGGTATTTTAATGTCTTTGCCTGTGCTATTACTAAAGTGAGCCTTTAAAATGGGAAGGGTATGAGGTGTTAAACAGTATTTATTTTTACTTCAAGGATAGTGGGTTTCAGGAAGTGAAAGACGACTCTTTATTTAGAAGATTGTTCAGTAATTATAACTCGTGCTAATGAACTGGATATGAAATTAACAAATACTTAGTTAATTATTGCTTACACCAATTGTTCTCCTAAGAATTCATTCAGACATCTTCTAAATTTAATTAAATACTTCATGTATAAGAGCTAACAAAGAGGTCAAGATTGCAGGCAAAGTCAGAGAAATGAGACTAAGGATATTCAACTAAGAAAGAAAAATAGATTTTTACATTACTTTCAAAATAGACATTACATTATGGACTGCATTTATTTTGTAGCAAAGGCCTCTCAGAAGGAGTTGATGTAAAAATCCTGATGTGCTTTTTTTAATTGATATTTTGCTTGAGGATTTAGGTCTTGCTATTATCATTGAAAAGTGCTAGCAGCATTGCAAAATCATTGTTTGCTTTCTATTGTATTAATTTTTCACAGAACTATTAATCATTATGCTTATAACTATTATTTATTTACATAGTCCTAAACCTAAAAAGTGGATGGCAGTTGCTTGAAAAGCTATCTTTAAGAAAAGAGATTGAGTCAATACTTCTTATTCTCAGAAATTCTGATACAATTTGTGTTAGTAATTCAGCCTTGTAGGATTGAACAAAGATGGGTAATAGTTTTCTTTCAGTATGTCTACCTAAAATGGTTAGCTAGTGAAATGAATGAATGGTAGTTTGTACAGTTAGAGCAAGAGCCATATCAACAATGTAGCCCACACTTGATCTCAGAGTAAGTGTTTAATTTCTGCAAGATTCATGTAAGAGAGGGGGAGTGTTGATAACTGAATAATTTTGATTATGTACTCTCTTCATAGGAATTTGTATGCTCTTCATAGGAGAGGAAACTACAACTTTAGGTGGTTTTGTTCTTGGAAAAAAGTCAATGTAGTCTTTTCAATACAGTCCAATTAAAAATAACCTACTCTCATTAACCAAATACGGCTTTCTGAAGCCTGCAGCCTGGTTTGCTTACATGAGTGGTTTATTGATCTGTTGTGCAGTAACTCAGCAATGAAATTATCTTGAAAATTAAAAACAATATTAAGTAATGGATGATCCAATTTACTGTAACATGAGCTTATTACCACAGTTTGTTACTAATTCATGCAGTGTAAACCTCGAGTAAAACTTCATTTTCAATTTTCACCTCTGCTTCACAGGACAGTTTTTGCATGAGGATTTCTAAAGTGAATGCAAAGTACCTAAATAACTGCCCTATATAAATACTACACTAACATTTTGAGAAAATTGTCTTAGGAAAACAGATTTCCTTGCCTCTTTTTTTTGTTCACAGGTGTACAAGTGCTTATTGTTTATGGTATATCTTGAATTTTTTTCCTCTGGGACCTACATGTGGGGGAAACATGATGATTTATACATAGTGTGTGTGATTATGTATATATAGTGTGTGTATGTCATTTCACAGTATGTGAAATGACAGAAGGTTTTACATTTATCTGCTGGGTTTACAGATGGATTTATCAATGCGGTATCAGTCCTACATGCTAGAGTAGATAATTAGAACTGCTGCTTCTGTTTCTTTTCCATTTATTTTTTTTTCTCCCTTATTCCCTTAGTACATTTCTTAACATTATAAATTTTAATTCTATTTCCTTTAGGTCAAAACTACTTGTGTATGATCATCTGCTTTTTTAATATGAGGATTTGTACATAATTCCTCTTTAATCACTGTAAGAGACTTTATTTTGTCATAATTGTAGTGGATTTTTCTGGTTTATTATAGTAATATCAAGAGTAGAAAAACTCGTATTTTCCTCTGTTGAAGAAGTAATAAAAAGAACTAATGATAATTACTACGCTCTGTATTCTTTTTATTATTGCCTTAGGCCTTAAAGAACACTATACACCTGTGTTAAACCTTTCTACATTCACAAGGTCTCTGTAAACCTCTGAAAGATCTATCCATGCAGACCAAATTATTTCCAATTTTTTTCCCAAGCAATTATTGCTAAAGCTTTTTCCTTCCTTCCTGTTAGTGATTTCCATAATCATAATAAAAGAGGAGATTATTTGGGGGTAGGAGATTATGTCTGGCATGGAGTCAGTGACTGGCATTTGCCATATTATTTTCCTGAACATTTATGAGGTAAACTTGTCAACAGAATTAACTTTCAAATCCTTTTACCCTTCTGGGTGAAATTCAGCCTTGTGCATGAAGTCTAGAAAGGCAGAAAATGTCACAATCTACTACTTTCTTTTCAGTGTCTAATTAGAACGGAATTTATGTCCAACTTCTCTCAACCTATATCTTAAAACATGTTTATAGTAAAATACAGTCTCCTATGGTACTTTATAGAAGAAATTATCTTTGAAATAAAGCATTGTGGAATCTCAAACTAGACATACTTTCATTGTCCAGACTGTATGTCATTTCTTTAAAAAAAAAAAAAAAAGGAAGGGACTGCATATTAATAAATTGCTCTTTTAGCATAACTAAATTATGACAGAACTGCTCTTTTTGTTTAAGAAATCATATATTTACCAACTCAAGACATTTTTTCATTTTTGTTTTGAATGGTTTAAGAACTCAGTGTTGAATAATTTATAATATGAAAGTGTTCTAAAGATTAAACTAAGAGACTTTTTTCCTGCAAATAAGCTATTACCTTTTCAGCTTGCAATGAGAGTACAGGTAGAACTTCCATTACAACATAGTTCTGGTGCACTTATCCTTTTAGTTGCCAAAAATAACTTTAAAAAAAACACTGGTCAGATTTTGTGACTTGCAAAGTAAATAGACATTATTTTTATTTGATTAATAAAGTCATATCAATGTAATAAAATGCGCTTTTGAGGATTCCTTACTCCTCCAATATTTCATGGTCTTCAGGTTATTAATTAGCTTATAAATGTCACCAAATCAGTTTTCCATTTAGATCGGTGCTGTTGTACAGTATGTCAGAATCTCATGGTCAAGGGAATTTTCTCTCCTCGGTTAATTTTCTTTAATTTTAGAGTATGTTTCTTCTGCCTCCTGCTTTGGGGGCATATCTTCCAGACAGTGAGAAGTGATGAGCAGCTGGAGGCAAGCTAGATCAAAAGTCTGTTTCTGTATGTGGACAGACTTGGTTATCCAAAACAAAATAATAGGTATCACTATCTGTTGTCCCATCTGTAAATGTTTCATCATAGTAATAATTTGGTGTGTGTGACAAAATTACTTCTTTGCATGAACGATTGCAGAGTAACAGATCCCATCTGAAAGAAAGCAAAAGTGTGTGGTAGTAGGCAGACTGGAACTGTGAAAATCACAGCTACTTGGGAGCTAAATACAGGAATTTTGCATGCCCAGTATCTCAGCTTTAGGTCTTATCTGTAGTTTGCTATTTTTGTAATATTGAGACATGCTGAGGCACTGTTTCAGTGTGAATTTTGGTGGAGAATGGCTTGAATCATCAATGCCACCTTTTTGCAGCACTTGCCCTTGTCTTAGAGGTTTCCTTTAAGTTTATCCTGTTTAGTTTGTTGCAGGTGAAGAAATCCTATCCCCAGGACATACGTATTACAGGAATCCAAGCTCTGAATCTGAGGCAGTTCAAATGTGTCAGACTATTTTTGATGAGTACCTAACACTATCCTAGAATAAAAGCATTCTCAATACAATACCTTTGTGACTCCAACATATGTCCACTGGCATTTACCTGAAATAAAATTTAATGGTTTAAAGAACTGTTACTACAGAGACGGAATTAAGAATCCCTTAATTATATTAAATTGAAAAGTCTCTTGTTCCCTGTTGTCATGTGATTTCTGTTAAAACAATGTAGTAAGGTCGATCCTGATAGTGCAACTAGTTGATATGAAATTGTTATGTATTTCGACTTCAGTAGCCCTCTTGAAGTCTAAAGGACTTCGGCACAGGTTATTTTTAAGCAAGCATTGGATGATATGCAAATTCCAAATCCATAATGTGAATTTTCCTAACAAACCATTGTAAATTTTTCTTTTTAACTGATTAATCATTTTTGCAATTCTTTTTAGAACCATTGGGTATAAAAAGAAGTATGTGAAAGTTCCACATGGGCATATTTGGGTGGAAGGCGATCACCATGGACACAGCTTTGACAGCAATGCGTTTGGCCCAGTAAGTCAGTTCTCTGTATATCATTTACACTTTGCAACTGAAAAGTGGCTCATGTCTTTGGGGTCATTAGTGTAACACAATTGTGAATTGTTTGTGATTGTATTCTTATCATTTTTGTGCAAATTATTAGGCTTTGTAAAATATCTGGGTCATCAGACATCAATGTTTGATCATAACTATTATAAAAAGATTAAAGACTCCTTTTAATTCCTTCACATGGAAGGAGAAGTGATAGAGATTTTAAATTTGGAGGGATGTACTGGAGGAGCAGCCAGAGGGTGAGCCAGCTACCTGTAGCTGACAGATGCTCCCTAAGGACATGTTGCCAGCTGATATGATTTGGAAAGGTTCCCTTCCAGGAGCTTGGTCTTGCTTTAGCACTAGTACTAGGATAAAGCAGTAGGAAATTGTAACAATGCTTAGTAAGTGTTAACTCTTAATTTGGTCTATGGATAATAGTAGAGACATTTCAAAACTTGCCCCAGACCAAATATTTAAGTTTTCTTCATATAATAGGACCATTTTCATATTGAATAAAGACTAAATGTAACCTGAAAAATCTGTTTTTTGACCAGTAAAAGTGTGCAAGTGTTCCTCAGGAAGAGAGTAGATGCTTTCTCTCCATTCCATTTTTGGTTTCGTTTTGGTTTTTCTTTTTTTACAGAGTGTAGATTCCTGTTCTTGTTTTAACTTAATCTATCATGCAGGAGATAATTGTATAAGCTATCCATCCTGCTGTAGAAATACAAATCCTTTTTACTCTATTCCATATGCAAGTTTTTCACATGTCTTTAAGAGAGATGGTTCTCCTAATATTATAAAAAAAAAAAAAGACAGTAGTTGTCACAGCAAAGTTGTCAGGACTGGATTTTTCCACCCTTATGTATTTCATACAGAAGTCACCCCACTGATTTAAACTAAATTAACAAGAGCAAGGACTTCATGAGTTTGGCTTCTGGAAATTTAACCCAATTATTAACTTGAAATAATTTGTTCATGGAAAAAATACAAAGAAGCCCTACTTTCTGGTTTGGAGTATCTGATGCCATTGCCTCTCTTTTGATTTGTCTCACTTGGTTTTGTGCTTGCTTTTCTTGCTGTTTTTCATTATCTTTTTCCTGCAATGATATTGTAAGATTTCTAACATCTAGTTTTGGAAGTTCTTTCCTGCAGGATTTAATTCAGACTATCTTGTGCAGGTATCACTTTCATCCCTTAGTAGGCTCTTCCTTTTCTGTCTTACTCTCAGTTTCTGAGATAAATCTTAGTCATAAAGCCACTAACCTTCTTTTCACTTACAAATATATTGTCAACGTAGACTCAGAGCACAGGGAAACACCAGCAGCTGGGCATTGGTTTCAGATTTACAGCAGCTCACACAAAAATTAATACAAGGTAAAATCCTCAAGGTATGCACAATGCAGCTGTCATGCAAGATGGCATGTTGGAGTAACTCTGAATACCGTCAGACTTTTACTCAATTCACTGATGTTCATAAATAGTAGAAAATTGCTTTCTCTGGCCATAGACCTCACATTAGTCATTAACTGCTAGCTAACATTGGATAGCATGCAACTTTTTGTACAGCGGCGGCACCTTTCAAGGCAGGTTTGGACAGTGAATTCTTTAGCTTTCTGTAGGAAGAACAACCTTTGTTTTGAGCTGATGAATACATTATGGACAAGTCAGCTGTAAATAGGTAATTTCCTCTGAAATTAAATTACAGCAGCAATCGTTGAATGAGGGCAAAAGGGGGCAGAAGAGATCACAGGGTTGGAAACTAGCTTGAGTATAGTAAAATACAGAAAATTTTAATTTGTAAGAGAAAATGAAAATGAGCTTAGAAGGACATGCTGGACAATAGGTTCTTTTCCATTGTACATACATTAGATTATAGGTTATTAGGTATTTTCTGCCTCTCTGTCTGCTGAACTCTGGAGATCACTTATACAAGTGAATTAAGATATTGAAATCACTCTCTTCAAGCCCTTCAAAGGTATGTTCTTAACTTACACACATTTTCTTTTATAAGACTGCAGCAGTTGTAAGGAATAGACTGTACGATGCTAAGACACGAACTCATTTTTCTCAGTTTGTTGGAATATGGGTCACTTAAGAGATTAGGTTAAATGTTATCTGTGTCCCAATTCTGACTTGCAAAACCAGGTATATTTCCTTGGATCAAAAGATTCAGTAAAAATAATGTATTTTTAAAGTGGATTATGTTGTAGGATACTTTAGAAAGGCATGTATAGAGTATACTGTAAGACAGTAATGTTTTGTAGATCAGCTTAATAAGTTACATGGGGCATAAAAAAAATTATGGAAAAACAGATTGAGAACAGATGTTAGAATAATTTATTTCTCTTGGAGAATAACAATATGTGTAATGGCCTAATGGGTTAGGTTAATAAAGCAAAAAACCTGATACCAATCAACTTCTAAATTAGATGCACCTTTGGAGAGATATGAATCTCTAAAATGTAAAACTGTAGCATATTCAATTATCTTTATTTTGCTCATGAAAATATTATAAAATATATTATCTCTTCTTTGTTATTGCATGGTTTTTATAGGACTAAAATTGGCATGCTAAGACATAGACATTTCCTGAAATCTGTAAATAAAATGAACATTTTTTCACCAAGATTTGTAAAAGTTTAATATTTCTTTTCTACTTAGCCTTGTCTTTGACTAAAATGAATATCTTAACTGATAGCACAAAAATGACAGGACATCTGTGGGTAGTGCTGAATTAGAAATGTTGTTAACTCTCTATATGATAAAAACTTAAATTTTTATTACCTTGCCAGAAGATTGGACTAAATTAAGTAGCTCATGGTTATTGTATGTTGTCTTTAAGAAAATGCTTTGTGTAATACAGAATGGCAGGTGTTATATAATGCTGTTGCTTTGCTACTGCTGTGTTTCAGGTTTGGAAATACGTCATGTCAGCCATTCTTAATGCTGAAAATAGAAGTTTGGAATAGAATCCAATAAATATTTAGAGAACTTGCATCTTTTTGCTGTTCTTTAAGGGGGTAAAAACTTACCTATCGATGGAAATTTATTTCACTTACCTGGACTAGAATAGATTTCTATTCAAGTGGCTGTTACTGTTCTCAAATTCTTATAGAATAAAGTCAAGCTCTTATGATATTAGTTTAGCATTCCTTAGTTGGCATACTACAGGAATGTAATAATGAATACCTCATTTTATTTTGATACTACTTTTTAAGGTTTCTCCTTTTTGCTTTCAGTTTGGGTAAATTTTCTAATTTGGGCAGCATTTTTACTATGAGGTTGTCATTTGACAACATAGGGAATATGACACTAGTGTTCCTGGCAACGTTTCTGCTTTCTTAGATCACAAATGCAGGAGACACATTACAAGGAATCGATCAAATATTAAATGCCTCTGCTGCTTCAAATTTCTTAAAGATTGTGAAGGGTTAACTTTTGTCCAATCAGTTATTTATTTTCTTTATTTGCACAGTCAGGATAATACCAGCATAAAAAAGAAAGTGACAATTTATATTCTGGACCTGTCACTCTGGGTAAATCAAGGGAAATGTCATTATAAATTTTACTTTGTTTATATGAAATGTGTAGAGTTGGCATCCAGCAGTGCAGAGATGGTTATACAATCAACATATAAGGGTATTTGTGAAAGTTATTAATGAGTGCTTACAATAACTTTTTTTTTTTTTGTCTGGTTGTACACATATGCAGTGAATGGCATTCTCAGAATTAAAAAAAGTTCAGTTTTATCTTATGGGGATTTCCTTGTTGAATATAGTACTCCTATTACTACATTTGTTTCCAAATGCCTCCAAGCTGAGGATATGAAAGAGCCTTATAAAATTAGGGCTTGAAGTCAATGGCAGTCTTTCAGCTATCTTGTAAAGGACCTGAACAAAAGCTCATTAAAGTCAATGAGAGATTTCTATTGGCTTTAATGGATTTGGATAAGGCGCTTTATGAGTTAAGCTTCACAATCCAGTGTAAGGGCAAAAAGGCTATTATCCTTCTTATCTTCCCAGGAAACCTGAGACACAGGTAGGTTGAGAGCCTTGTCATAAAATATCATTTTGGCTCAGCCAGGTCCCTATCCTAGTCCTTTTAGTAAAAATACATTTGTTTTTTAATGTGTTTACTCTCCAAACTAAATCCTGTTGATCTTCAGCCTGGCTTTTTGTTTAACAGAAGTTTTACATTCGTAAGCTTCAAATGAGCAAATTGCTTTTAGTCAGCATTACTACAGAGGCTGTTTTTATGACTGCCTGTATAAGCAATTCTGCACTGTAAGTTCATGCAATAAACTATCTGAAAAACAATCCTGTCTAACTATTTTTTCTTTCAACAGCACAAACCTGCAGATTATGACTGGAAAACTGTACAGAGTCCCATTCAAAATAAGTGAAAATGCTGATTTTTTAGTTATTTTAATTTACTTTTCATCATCTTTTTCAGATATAAGAGAGAAATGATTTAAATGTTAACCCTCAATGAGCAAATTCAATTAATAAGAGTAATGAAGTATGGCCTATTATAATTATTTTGTTAAGCTGATCCAGTATTTCTCTCTGTGGCTACTGTTACTGAATACAAGTAGTCAAAACCAGAAAAATGAAAAGTTCATTAGACAGTAAGGTGAACTGAAACAAGACACTTTTAGTGAAATGCAGTGCATGACTGCTAGTGAAGGAAACAGTGGAACTAAGATGCCTGCAGCCTATGAGAACAGCTCACTTCCCATGCTTTCTCTTCTAAGAGAGGTTCAGTTGTATGACAAGGTTGATCTCTTTCCATAGTTCTGGATTATTTACATAATAGCAAACAACGAGTGCCACTTGTCCTTAAAGTGCACATCATCTTGATGATGATCTTGCCATCTGCTGAAGCTTTCATTTACGAGCTATAACCTAGTGAAACAACTGCATATTCCCCTGAAAAGGAGCAGTCTCTAAGGCAAAAGGCGGGAAGAGTTTTGCAGCTCACAGCAGTGCAGTGAACAGGACCACATTAAAATTGCACAGTAAGGTGCATAGACTGGACACACTGTTCCCACAGAGAATCTGCCAGGTCTCAAAATACCCAGTGACTCCATTTTTGTCCCCATACTCCAACCAGCAATTCAGAGAGGCTTAAGACAAATAGTTTGCAGAGCTGGGTCCCCAACCCCATTTTTTCTCAGTTTAGATGGAGGTCGAGAGGAGATAGTCAAGCAACTGTGAAACAAAATTTTGATTTTAGCAAGAAAAATGCTTACACTCATAAAGTTACTGTAGATGAGGATCACAGTGATGGAAAAGTAGTCAATGAATGCTGGGAGTGACTTACTGGGGAATTGTCTATATCAGTTTGCTAGCTGATGTTGGAGCTTTTTCTGCTTTCTTTTTGCTACCAATGTGACCATACTTGCACCTTCACTTCACTGTGTAAATGTAGCCTTGGAGAGTAGCGTGAGTCTTACAGGACATTTCTACTTTTTCTCATGAGTGTTAAAGAAGAAATGAAGCTGTGTTTAAACAGAATCTGTAATGCAAATATGAAATCAATAGCATTCTGTAATATTTATCCCTGGCCATTAGCAAAATTGAAATAGGTAAACCTGTTTGCTATCAGAACTTTAATCACACTTTGCACATGGAGCATGAAGTTAGTGGTAGTAAATAGCATGCATGCACAGCTTGAACTTGTAAAAGTCTATGGTGAATAAAATGGATAGGCCGTTATGTGTTATGACTGATGATAAATAAACCTCGAAGGGTAAATATGCTTGTCCCTTCTGAGAGAATATTATATGTGAGATGCAAATTGGGATGGTGGCTTGTCTATTGAGAATGACAGTTCACTCCAGGAGCTGCTGAAGGGAAGCCTTGATAATAAGTTTGTGCCCTCACTGTCCATGAAAATATCATGACTAACTAAATTTTCAGTCTAGCGAATAAAAAAGTCCTCTTTGGCTGCCCTAATTCTCTTGGAAAGTAAAATATTTAGCCTGATCTTAGTCTAAACCAATGCATAAAAAGATAATTTTTAAAGCAGCCGAGCTATCAGCAATCCAGACAGGAATTTCTCTCATGCCTATCTCCTGAAGCATTTCCAACAATATCTTTAAAAAGCTTTTCCTTCTCTTTGTTATCCAGTTAATGTCACTAGGATGCTAAGGATGCTATATTCTCTAAGCACATCCACAATAGGAAGTTTTTTGAATGTTTGTGCCTAAAAGTTCTCAATTAAGTCTACTCTGTTTCTGAAGTGCTGGGGTTAAAACCAGCAGCCCTGAATGAGGGTTGGCATATGGGTGATGTCCACAACCAGGCAAGAAAGACCCTCCTGACTGGTTTTCACCCAGGGTCTGGCCAGCCTTCTGTGGGAACTGATTAGGAGATCACCACCAGGTGCCCCCATCTTCCACATTAACTTGGAGGTGGGGCAAGAAGCCACCTCTGTCAGGACTGACTCTGCTTGCAGAGGGGTTGGGAGGCTTGCATACAGAGTGTATGTGCTGTGTGAGGATTTTGGTTGTCAGAAAGGCTTCCTGACTGCTTGTAGCAAGTGGAGGTCCCAGGACAGTGGGGGGAAAGATGAATTCCTACTATGTAATTGAACTAATGACCTGGCTAGTTCCATCTCCCATGGCTTGGATCCTGGGCCAGTTTGCTCCCTTCTTCACATCCTGTGCAGTGAGTGAGTGTAATAACTTTTTCCTCCCTCCAGTGGGGTGGCACCTTGGATAGTTAGTGTACTATTTAAGGGCAGAGGGAGAAATGTGGCTGTTAGTCTGCTTGTTAATGATAATATCTTTCTGTATTGGGCTAGTGGTCAGCAGGAGAATTTCTTAGCAATGGAATGTTCATGACTACTTTCTATTAAAGTTTGGGGTTTGGTTTCTGTCATGTCAAATCTTAAACATTTTATGCATTCTAGCTCATTTTCTTTATTACTGTACTTGAAAGTGTTCCTTCTATTAAGCATTGTATTATTAAAAAAGTTTCAGTCATCCTGCTTATGGAAAAAGATTTATGTAATCACTCCAAGCACAATGAGTTATTAATCCAAATATTTGGTGAATATTTCTGGATGCAAGTGCCTTTAAAGACTTTTCCAACTACACTGGAAAGAATAGTAGGCTGAACAGCCTACACCTGTTTTGACATCAGTTACATTGAAATAAACCAGGGAAAGAAAGCTGAAACAATTTTAGGTTAATGAAATATTAGATGATACCAGAGAGCTGTCAGATTCATACCATCATTTATAATTAACTTATTTGAACAGCTCTGCATTCCAATATAATAATTTGCTGAATCCTGTATACCTCTCAGTTTCCTTAAAATTCTGTTTCTCTCAAGTTGCAGCTTGAAATACCCTTATATTTGATAACCACTCTGTAGAATTTATAGCATTACATTCTCTATGTAGGATCTCATAAATTACTTGGTTTAATGGAAATGAGGCACAAAGGAATCTTTGCTGGCTTTTCTATCGTTTAACTGTATGGGGAATTTTGATTCATTCTGGCATTCATATTAAGATTTGCCAGGGCATCATTTAAAAATCCATTGAATGATTTTGTTTCTTTCTATTTTTACTTCCTTGGGCACGGAACATTGTCAAAGGTCAGTCACCTATTGCTAAAATAAAGCTCTGAATTTTAGTTTGCAGAATTATAGGAAATTATTACCTACTGAATTCGATTTTTTGATGAGATAAATGCTTTGGTGTAATAAGTACTTCTCTCATTAAATCTCCCAATCTTAAAGTATGACTATTTGACAGTAGCACCTTTTTTGCATGACTGCACATCATATTGGGAGGTTAGAAATGTATATTTATGTGACAGTGAATGTGCTAATCAATGCATATTTCATTATATACAAGTGTATATTTATTTTGGGAGCAAAATATTATTGAAATATTATGTGCAATATTAATAGAACTACCAATACTTATATAAATTATTTGAGAGAAGTGATTTGTTTCCATCTACGTGGTGCCTGCGTGAACAGGAGACTTTGGGGCTGCTCTGCACATGACTTGCAGTGACATAAGGGAACAAAACCCGTGAAAGGTGCTCTTCATGGAGCTGTAGCACATGATAGAGAGGAGAGGCCTTGAGAACAGGGTTGGTTCAGCCTTGGACTTCTCTGCTGTAAGGATTGCTCACAGCTGTCCTCAACTACAGTACAGTGTACAAAGAAGGCTGGGCCAGACTCTTCTCAGAGGTGCAGTGTAGTAGGACAAGAGACAAAAAGCACAAGTCACCACATGGGAAATACTAAATAGATATTAGGAGTTTTGTTTTTTTTTTTTTTTTCCCCATTATGAGGGAAGTCTTATACTGATTACCCAGAAAGTTTGTAAGATCTCACTCTTAGAGACAGTAAAAAAATCTGACTGAACAAGGCCCTGAGCAACCTAATTTGTCCCTGCAACAAGTAGGAGGTTGGTAAAGATGACCTCTGGATGTCCCTTCCTACCAGTATGTTTCTGTGTATCTATGAAAGCAATTTTTTATTTTGTCAGTAAACTGTCCTATTTAGAATATAGAGAAGGACATGTTTGTCAGGTTACTCTCCTGTGTGTTAACACTGGTGGAGCCACCTCTGTCAAGAGTGGAAAAATGTTAAATTTAACTACTATAGTACTAAATTTCTATTATTGCATTCTCTCAGAGGATTACAAGGTGTATCAAATTTCATTTCAGATTGTGCAAGCTTTTTTGCAAGCCTTCACCTGTATTCCCGCTGTTCTAAAAGGAAGAGTTTGGAAAATATACTAGCTAACATGAATCTTCCTAACTTGGCTGTGTTTAAAGGTCAGCCTAGGCAGGCAAGAAAGATTTTCCTCAAATATTGTATTAATACATTAAGAGCACACACTTATTTTTTCTTTTCAGCAGCACTTCAAATTCTAGGCATGTGTTATGGAACAAATAGAAATATTTAATTAGAGCTAAAGCACTAAGATTTTGATCTTGCAAGTGGCTGTGAATACATAGTTTTGCATTTACAAGTGCTTTTTACTGAAGTCAAGGGACTGCATTATTCCTATTGCTCCTTTTTGTTTACTTTGTTCCTTTTCACTCTTATTCTGCAAGATGTAATGAAGCACCCCAGTTTAAACTGAATAATTTTAGTGGTTCATTAGAATGACAGCTATTTTAGTAATATCTTAAATTTTTAAACAGTCATAACATATTTTGGTAATAGCTTTATTCCCAATTGTTATCAAAAACATCAAAGCATTTTCCAAATTTTATGTTTTCCTATAGAAGTAACACAGAGTGGACAGATGCATTTATCTTTTTTTTTTTTTTTTTTTTAAGAAATCAAACTATAAAAGTATAGAAATAGTTTAATGATTAACATAATCATAGTGTTGCCTAAAAGAACTTTCAGATTGATAGCAGAATTTTGAAGTTATTTGTTCTCACTTTCACTGCAGGAGAGAGAAATAAGAATAATTCTTGAGATGTAAATCCCACAGAATGTTACATTTGCTCAGAGGAATAGTGCCAACTAGTATAGTAAAAGTAAATACATTTATTAAATAAATTGTAGAATATATACCATTTCCTTTGTTTGCTATTTGATACAATGTCACTTAATTAAAGTTGGGTATAGTTATTTTAATTTATTTGCTCTGAGGACTTGGGCACTGCTGATTAGTTGTGTGTAATGCAGAAACTAGTAACAGCATGAAAAAGCAACAACTGCATTGTACTTCCTGTGTAGTTAGTTAATATCACTGCTTCCACTTATGTACCATTTATGTAACTGTAATATGTTTAACTGCATTTGATGCAGAACAGAAATCTGCCATCAGGTGACCAGCAGCTGTCTGTGGTTGTAAGGACAAGTCCTGTGTAAACCTTTGAACACCACAGATACATAATGCCTGCGGGATACAAGATCAGTAACTCAATATCACATTTTCTAATTGCAAAGTTGCATGTTTTCCCCTGCAGTGCATCTTTCCAGTATGAATAAAAAAAATACCTTTCTGAAGTATGTATGCATTAGAGCTTATACCAGTGCTGTCTCTTCTTTTTTGAAATATACTTTCTTGAAACTGGGAGACAAAATTACAAGTTTTAGGAAATGTTACGTTGTAAGACTAATATTTGAGAGATAGTGCTTGCTGATATGAGAGTTTTTGTGTTTAATCACTGTCAAAAGTATCAGCAGAAGTGACTTTCATATGAATTTCTAAAAGTGTGACTTTGAGTGAACTGTCATCAAACTTTGTTACTACTTACTCTATGGGTCAGAACATAGAGGTAGCAGCAATTTAGAATTAGTCTTTTTACAGTAAATCATAGAATCATAGAATCATTTAGGTTGGAAGGGACCTCCAAGATCATCAAGTCCAACCATTGAACCATTAGGGCTCTAAAGTCCTCTGCTAAAGCAGATCAGAATCTGTCAGGGCTGGAAGGGACCACAAGGATCACCCAGTTCCAATCCCTCTGCCATGAGCAGGGACACCTCCCACTAGATCAGGCTGCCCAGAGCCTCATCCAGCCTGGCCTTAAAGACCCCCGGGGATGGGGCCTCAACCACCTCCCTGGGCAACCCATTCCAGGGTTAAATCACAAGATTAGGTTGTAAGATTATGAACAATACTTAACAGTTATCAGAATGATTTAATAAAATTTGCTATGTTTAACACAGTTACTTATGTAAAGATTAAAAAATGGCAAGATGCACGTGAGGCTTAATGTTTCCTAAATCAAATCTCACAGACACACACACACACGTAGAGATATAGAGGTTAACATACAGACAGATATACCTGTGTGTGTTAACTTCTCTAATATAGAGGTTAACCTACTTTCTCTTTTAATAAATTAATGATACCAAATGATCTTTGAAACTTCATGAAATCCAACTGTAGTGAATTGCTCACTGTCCTCCATCAGCCTATGACAGCAGACAATCTTTGAACACTTTCTATTTGTTGGCATCTGTCAGTGGACAATCTTTGAAATCTTTGTCAAATTTATTTTTCAAAATCTTAGTGAAACTTATCTTCATGAAAATCTACCCTGGCAGGTGTCCCAGTTCAGCAGAAAGATAAAGAGTCAAAGCCTGCTGTGATCCTGGAGAGGTCTAAGGATCTCACTTAGGATCTCTATTCATGGGATCACAAGATGATTGACCTTCATCAGTATTTTTTTTTGTCTATAATTCAACCACCACAAAGGTTGAAGGGAATCAAGGTAGTAGTTAACATGACATGATAGTAAGACCTGATATTTATTTCATACTTCCTTTTCAAAGCTGGAAATCTGAAGATGATATATAAATTGCACTTTATAAGCATGCATCTTGGATCAATAATGGATCAATAATCAAAATGAAAGAAGGAAAAAAAAAATCTTTTGTTCCACAAAATAACACTTCCACTGCTGGTAGAAGTCATGCAATTTTAATAATGAAAATCTGTACAGAATCAGTCAAATATGAAAACAAAACAAAACCCAAAAACCAAAAAAAAAACCCCAAACAAAGCCCAAAAAACCCCACAATCCACCTTTCAGTATTTTATGATCGTAAAAGGAATTATCAGGTATTTTCTTAGAGTCACTTCATTGTGTTTCTTATAAACATAGGAAATAGCCTCTGCAATCACTGGTTTATAGCCATTGCATTAATGTGTGTTAAGTGGTACTTATGCAACTTCGCACATTGTTATAGATTATTAAAACCAGAGTTATTGTTTGTAGAATATAGCTTTGACTTGGTACACCTACAATCCTTCCCAATTTTACTTTTGGATCATCTTAGTGAGACTCAAGGTTTTTTGTGGTCAAGCCAGTCAGAAGTTCTAAAGCCAAAAGCTCAGCTTCCTCCCACTAAAATTGCGCAAAAGAAATAACAGAAAGTCTAAAAATCAGAACTTGCTAGCAATTTAATATTTTTAATTCTGTATTATGCTTGATTATAGTCACACTTTTTTCCTATTATACATATTAAAACTCAGCTTTAATTTGCAAATTGTTAAAAAACAGTATTTGTATAATTTACATGCCAAAATAACAGACTCTTGAACTACTATGTAACAGATGTGAAACTGGTATCCAACATTGAATTTTGGCCATATACATGCTCTATCTAATAAAAGCCAGGGGAAGCCTTTGACCAAAACAAGGTGTAAAACACTGAAAAAAAGGAGCAGGATTAGAAAAAGAAACTGCCTACAAAATTCTTCATGACTGCTGCTTGGCAGGTTATAGCTCCACCTGTTGTAATAGCTAACTGCACATTTCAGAGGCTTTTTCAGGAAAAAAACAGAACACATCAGAGGATGTTTTTTATAATTTTGTTTAGATAGGAGCATTCCAGAATCCTGTGGGTTTTCTTCTTTTGTGTGTGGTTTATGGTTTGTGTGTGTGGTGGGTTTGTGTTTTTTTTTTTTTGTTTTTTTTTTTTTGGTTTTGTTTTTGTTAATTTGGCTTATTTAATGGTGTCACAGCCATGGGGCCACTCACTAGTTCAAACCTGTTCTTCAAAATGTTGCTCTTGTAGGTTTCTACATATAGGATAACCAGAATGACTGCATTACTCTTCCAGACTGAATAGTACCAAAGTGGACAAGCATTTTGGAGTGAAAATCTCTGTGCTCTCCCACAGGTTATTCATATTGGTGCAGCCACTATGTTCTCTGTATCCTCAAGCTGCAAACAGCTAAAACATTCTCCTTTGCAAGCTCAGTATAGTGTTATCACTCAGATATGTATTGTTTTCTGGTAAGTCCTGTAATACAGAACTTGAGAAACTACTTCAGGTACACATCTGTACTCAAATATTCTTTGTATATACTGTCTACTATTAACTACTCTTAGAAAGAGTTCTCCTGTAAATATTTCACATCACAGTATCTCGATTTCAAGCAGCAGCAATGGTAATTGTTTTTTTAAAAACTACAGTTCATGCTTTCCTTATATTGCTGAGTGCTAGGAATTACTAGTATTGTTTGAGTCACCAACACTATTATCCCCATTAAGTTGTACACATACCATTGCACACCAGGTGTGCTTGTACAATGGAACCTTCTTGTCCAACAAATAGATTTTAGTATGTAAGTTAGAAACAAAGTTCATTAGTTGTCTAATCAGAAAAAAGCCTAACTTCAAATAAACCCTTTTTACATGTTCTTAATGCACATCTTTTCTGCCAGGTACAAAGTTGCTTTCCTTGTCATGCTGAACACAGTCCAAGCCTATTAGCCTCAGGAGGAATGGTACTCGGCTGGGCCCTAGCAGCTTTGTGGCTGTGACATTTGAAGTCTCTGCTCTCAGACCTAGCATTCATATCCTCACAACCTGTTTACTATTCCAGCAAAATTTACAAAATGTGTTATTCTACTGCATTAATATAGAGCTCCATCTTTATAATTCTGTTGTGCATATACATTTTATTGACTATTAGCATGTATTTATGATACTTCTATGTCAAACATGCAGTACTTGATATATCCATATATACCCTTCAAAAACCTGGTGATCTTAATGCTCTTGGATAGAATCTCTGGGCTGCAGTTACTCTTTTTAGCATATGAGAGCCAGCAGGCTAACTGTCTGCAGGGAGTTTAGGGGTGGACTGTTTCAAACGTTTGAAAAACAATTTTTTCAAAGCAAAGCATTATTTGTATATTCAGTGTGTCTGTAGGAACCAGACGGAAAAGTTTGTACCATAAAGCTTTCGTTTATTTCCTTATCTAATATTCAGTCTCTCCTTGAAAATTTTATCAAAAGTAAACTTTGGCTACTTTCCACTGCACATAGGCCAAACCAGACCGCGTTGTGTCAGCATGCTTTTAGGCCAACTTTCTCCTTCAGAGATGCTGCTGCCAATGGCCTGTCAGGGTATTTCTATATATTCTCTTCTAGGGAGCATCTTTAACTCCTTGTGGGCCATATGACCACTAAGGCTGAGTGTCTTTTTTTTTTGTGGAGAACTAGCACATGGAAAATGTTCTTTTGGTATCACAGACATCTTTAAGTATTTGAGATTGTTCACTTTCCTGGACTGTTCTCATTAGCACAGTGCTTTTCTGTTTTCTTCTGTTTAGTTAGGAAAAAGTAGTCATCTGGAATGGTACTGAACTGATAAACTGAAGTTCTCATATACTCATAAGTACAAAATTATTATAATTTATTTCCTGGTTGTACCAAGGAGAGATTTTATTCATGTAGATAGGAAAGGATTGCTGTGGCTAAGAAAACTAGGCACTGATTTTGAGAAATGATGTTAGAATCTTCTTTATGTCAAATCAAAAATATATTTGTAAGAGAAATTCATCAATTAGAATAAGGTATGGTTCTTATAATAGCAGAAACAAACCTTGCATTTCTATTGTAGCATTCATCTCATGTTTGTACTAGATCTTTAAAAAAGAAAATAAAGGTATTGTCTTGATCATTTATATTTGCATTTACGTATGGCATGGGTTATTTCACATCTATGTTTTAGTTTGAAGTTTTAGAAAATGTAGCAGCCTGAAGTCAGTCATGCACTAAAAAAAAAGAAGATAAATATAATAGCATATCTATCTCTTCCTTGGTTTGCTTTCAGACTTCTCTCTTGGCACATTTCACAGAAATTAGTTTGACAGTAACAAAAGCTATAAAGGTATTTGGATTACTTCAGCAGTAAACTAGCAACAGAACCATGTCATTTCAATTTATCACTTGTTGTCTTTAAGTGTGTGAAATCTTAGTTCTTCATCACACTGCAATAGGTTGCTTATATAAAGAAAAAAGCTGCAGACTTCACAGAGGGAAAAAAAAATAAATTATCAACTGTCAACTGAGCCTTCACGTTCTCCCTGACTTGCAGATTTTTTAGTGAATCTCACACTACCTGAACTTGAACAGCACAGTACGCTTAGCTTTACCCTTGTTTCTATGTCTGAAGTTATTAAGGGTTTATCCATCACAAGAGCTCTAGACCAGACAGTACATTGGGCCTTTGAATTTATAACCTGAGAGACAAATCCTGTGAAACCAAACTTAACCTCTACAGCTAGCTTTTATCCCACTAGCATAAATCTGTGTTTCTTAAGAGGATATTTTCTTGGTACTCTGAAGAAATCTAACATTCCCAGGGTTACACAAGAAAAGAGACCATCCACTTAATTTTTTTTTTTTTTCCTCCCCAAAAGGTTTTGATAAAAAGAAAAAAGATTGGAAAATAATTGAATTTTTGAATATGTTGTTGTGCTAAGGTCTACATACACAGAAAAGTTGAAATAGGCTAGATAGATCATATATTCAAAAGTAATTTTTAAACAAATAGCAAGTATTCCTTGTGTATTGGTACCTCCAGGTGGTTCCAGTTATAAAATATATCTTTTTTCTTAGCTCAGAAAGAAGGACAATCTCTTCTAGTTTTGCAAATATGAATTTGTCTTTTTTAGTCAAAATGTGAGGTCAGAGCAGACATCAGGAGAATCAAGATTTAAAGAGGTTGAATGATCTGATGAAAATCTGATTTAACTTTATTGCACATAATTAAAGACATAGTACAATTAAATCTGAAAAGCTCAGTGAACAAATTCTTCCAATTCAATGACAAATATCTAAATAAAATAAACCTAGTAAACAACAACTTCATAAATCTATATGTAATTCAAATGATATTTCTTTTCCAACTGGGCTTGTTAAAATGCTGCTTTCTGTAGCACATGATGATTTTTTTATTGGTCATTATGATCTTGTGCTCTTAATAGGGTCTTGCTGAAGGAACATACACTGATGATACAAACCTAACAATAGCATAACACCTTTAGGTGAAAAAAAGCATTGATACATTTGTTAGAAATATGTTTTGATTATTCTTCACAGACTTTTTTTGTCAGAACATGTAGGTGCTTTTTCTGAGAAGAAAACTATATAATCTAAGAAGAAATAGTTCTGTTTGCTAGTAGAGACATGCAGATACCAGTGATATCTGGAAAAAATTCAGTTACTTGGGAATAAAAAAAAAATTATTTCATTCTTCTGTCAGAATTCCACTTTAAAGCCTTTCTTTGTAGCTCTCTAGAGAAAGTCCAAATCAGCATTTAATTGCATGTATTTTAAAATTAGATTCATAAGGGATTAAAACTATCAAAGTTTCATATGATAAAAAAATACAGAGATGTTGCTTATGGGTTTTGAAATGAAAAATTAGATTATCTCTTCAAAATGGAATGGTGCCAACTTTCTGGAAACTAAACTTTACATATAATAAATCTGACATAGCATTAATGACCAGTAACTTTAGAATAAGTCTTATCTGCAACCAAAGGAAAACTCGAGAATTGTATTCCACTAAGTTTGGAACTGGACAAATACCTCTTTTTCACAGTATTGTCATCGTGAAATTTCACTAAAAGTGCAAATTAAGCTCTATCATTAAGTGGACTTTCACTGACCACATGCTAATGACATTGTGCAAACTCAGAGAATTTTGCATTGCATTTTTTTTTATCCTGTCTAAAGATATATTCATTTTTTTTAAAGTGATTCTTTACCTTTGTTGAAGTCTGGGACATTTACAATAGCTTTATTACCTAAATCAGGAAAGAAAAAGAAGAAATACTTTTGTTAGCTAGAGTGGGCTGATCTTACGTCTGAACTGTACAATATGTTAAAGTAGTAAAAAATTGGGAAAAAATCTTGTCTGCCTGGGACTGAGAGTTTTGCCAGAGAGTTCAGTGAGTTCAGGACTTCATCCCCCTGGAAATTTTTCCTGCTGATGCCATGCTGCAGGCCTCAAGC
>NW_008603498.1:32072-62164 GCF_000691845.1 Merops nubicus | reverse complement strand
GAAAGAGATCATATCTTTGTCACAAAATCATGCATCACAGGAATCTTGTTCTTGCTTGATATTTGAAGATTTCCTCTCTTATTTTGATCATGTGCTTTGTGGCATATGAATGCTAAATACATAGAGGAACAACTGATCTTCCTGTTTGTATAGTAAGAATATGTCCTTCAAACTACCATAGTCAGAGGTAGCACTTTGCCAGTGAGGAACATCTCCCCATACATAGGGCTAATTCTAAATCTTACAATTGATTGCACATGTTTTTACAGTAAGAAAAAGGATTGCATATGAGAAGTGGCATATATTCCCTAGCATTCTTTCAGTTGTGTGCATCACAAATGCTCATAGTTTCTGAAATGGTCCTTATAATTCACAGCCTCTTCTCATCACAGGGTAAAAACTGAAAACAACTGGTAAACAGCAAATACATGTGCAGTTGTTTTACTTTCTTATAGGTACAAGATCAAACGTGAAACAGTAAACTGAAAGTCTGTTAAGGTTTTGGGTAATTAACCAGAAATACTTATGGTGCGGCTTTACTAATCCAGTTATGCACATGGGGGAAAAAATTGCTAATAGCAACAATTTATACTAGGCTACTTGAATAAAACTCAAAGAGTGCCTTTTAGGATTATTTCTTTTGTTAAAAAATATTTTTTTTTTTTAATGTTTACTTGTCGTTATTGCAAAAAAAAAAAAAATCCATTATAAATTTTTGCAGTTTGATTGTGGCTTTTTGTTATATTTTCACTCCTAACTCAGTCCTATTGGTATACAATCTTTCACACTTGGTCATAGGCTGAGGTAGTCACAGGCTGAGGTAAGGGTTACAGAGTTGTTTGATATTAAGTACAAAAATGCCTTTTCTGGCATGTGCAATCTCATCTAGTTTGTTGCCTTACTCATCCTAACTCTCTTCTTTTTTTGAAATAAACCGTATCAATGCTTATGGCCACTTTTTTCCTGAGCATCTGAGCAGCCCTAGATACATCTAAAAGGGGTCATTCTCATGATGGGTCTCCTGAAAGACATTTAATCTGTCACACTCAGCAGCAGCCTTTGTTAGTTCACAGCAGAAGACACTATAGATTCCTGTTTACATGGATGATGAAATAGAAATAGAGAGAGCTTCTCTATAATACCTTCTCTATTTCAAGATATTTCAAAGCACTTGAAAAACATCCCAACTGAGTTCAATGCTACTGCAGTGTGTGAGTAGGCAGTTGTAGCAGCTCTTCAGGACTGCATATATAGTAACAGCACAAAGACAGACATTTCAGCTAGTATAATGATAGAAGGTATGTTGAAAGGATTGTGGAAAATGCCTGCAAAGGATTTCACTGTGGGAAGACAAGCAAACAGACAAAACCATCAAAAACTATGTGAGAGGCATAGCATGTTTTAAAAGATTTTTCTTCTGTGTAGAGGTTGTAAAAGATTATATAGTTGCAAGATGTTTCATGCTGAAGATATTTTCTTGTTTGAATAACCCTTGTTCTCTCAACTTAGTGTATATAAAACTTTCATCACCAAAGATATTAAACTAACATCATGTTTTGCTCTTCACCATCTCAGCAGAGAAGACAAAGTAGTAAAGCACTGTAGATACTGAATTGTTTTTCATCACTGAATATGGCAATTTCTGTATGCTTTAGAAAATGCAAGCTCCATATGGATTTGATATTGCTAATGAATGTTCTCTACCTTTTTATGGAGCTAACACTTGACAACAGTCAAATTCACACCTTTCTTCCACAGTAATTTTGCATTAAACATTGGTATATTCAAAGATTTGGCTTTTGTTTTTTCTGGCACATTTGAAAAATTCCCAGTGTTCAATTTCACGTGCAGGCTAATGGACTGTCCCAAGGCAAGCACTGTGGTCAACAGTGCATCTAAAATGTTTAAGTACTATTTTTGTAGTAGAGATGGAAAATTTTATAAACTAAAAGTGCTTGAAAATGCTTACCCAAAAGCTCAAAAATGAAATTTCAAAAAGTGTTGTGCAAAAAGATTTTATAAATAATATAGAGTTAAGATAAGGTGTGCAAATCTCTATTTGTGAGAAGTAACTTAATAAGAGGTCTAACTTTCAATAATACTGCATACCTGATTCTTTCCACTGATTAATCTTCCAAAGTAAATCAAGATATTTATTGAAGTCTGGTGAACTCTGAACCTAAGATTCACTTTAAGTCCTACATTTATAAAAAAAAATCTAATCCACTTCTTACATTTTTCCCTGTGTTTCTGTCTCCTTCCAGGAGCAAAAGTAAATTTTTTACAATGAACTTCATGTATTTCTTGTCATCTTAACAGAGATTAATCTCAGATTTTTTGTTAAATCATATAGAATTGTAGAATCCTTTAAGATCATCAAGTCCAACCAGTAAGCCAACAAATAATATATTAGAGGGACAAAGGACCTCGTGATCCTCTAATATGAATTGCATTAGTTGTCTTTTTTATTAGTAATAACCTTTCTGAATCCACTTTTTTTTTGTCTTTTTTTTTTGAAGTGGAAACACAGCCAGTTTTCAGTCACATTTCTTGAACCACAGAAGAAAGGGAGCTGAGTTTTCTAGCTGTCCCTTGAGGAACATTTCTCATTCTTCCTAATGGAAGTAGCAGTTCTCAGATCTTGAGATTAGAAATTGTTTTGGCTGCTAGAGTTTCAAGTGGCTTGTGAGCTAACTTTCAAATATTGCCTATGGTTCTCAGCTTGTTCCACTAAATTCTCTCTGAAGAGTCACTTTTATGGCTTTACATTGTGGCTTTACATTACAGATATTACTACTACTTTTTAATTTCCCCTTTTTTTATATCACGTTTGACTCCCTGAGTGTTATATTTTCCAATGTGAGTCAGTCTGTGAGATGTTCAGAACAGAGAGTGTATGTTCACACATCTGCTGAAGCTTCATACACCTTGGGCAATATGTAGGAATTAAGAAAATGCATTTTCTAAAATGATGGGACATGACATTAATAAAGAAAATGTCAGTCACTAGTTATATTTTGTCAGATAAATATTATTTGCCATGGCAGAGTTCAGTGCTTAATAATACATTGTTCTTGTCAGTACTGTTTAAAGTGCACATGATTCATACTAAACCTTTATCCTAGCTGATAGTGAAAGTAGGCACTTAGTATTTTCCTGAACCAAATCTCAGTTCAGAAGCTTAATACACTTCCATATTTACAGCAATAGAAAAGAATATTCTGCCTTCTCCAGAGATTTATTTATCTCAGCTGTATAGAAGATGTTTATGCTGCCATTGCTGCAGTTTTACAAGATCTACTGAAACATTATTTAACAATGCACAGCATGATAATGCTGGATTTGCATAAATTGGAAAATGTTTCCTATTTTAATTCAGTTTAGAATTAAAAAGTATGTTTCCTTGAAGAATGAAAACTTATAAGAGGCTATGTTGCTTGGTATTTTGCTTTGCAAAATTTCTGTTGTAGAGAGATATGTAGTAGCAGCATTTTATTAAAATAGCAGACATTAAACTTCCAACTTTTTTAATTTTTGACTTCTAAAAGTTTTATAAAGAAAGATCTTATAACAGTGTTTTAATTTTTATTATAATTTTGGTAATTTACTTATATTTTAGCTACAAATATCAGAATAGGTAAGTTTTGATAGACAAGACATTTTGTCTAGGACTGTGTATCTTCTGAGCTTTTTTTTTAAAAATTGTCCAAGTTTTCTGATGATTACCAATTTTTGTCCAGATTTTGTTACACCTCTTCATAATATGAGGTTTCAAAGGAGAAGGATACCTTAAAATCCTTATCTCCATTCTGTTTAGCAAGTTTCCAAACGCTCCTCCTCTTACACAAATAAAAAGACTAAATAGCATGCATTGGAAAAAGTAGCTATTTGACATACAATCTTTTAAAACTTGTCTACCTTTAGGAATAATTTTGATCATGTTTTCCAAACCTTAACATTTTCTTACATTTGCAAATTTACATCAAGGTTGATTTACACAACGTTGGTGCAGCACTACTTTGAGTACTGTGTGCAGTTTTGGGCTCCATTATATAAGAAGAATATAAAATTAATAGAATGTGTACAAAGGAGGGCAGCAAAGATTGTGAAAGGACTGGAGGACATAAAAGGAGCAGCTGAGGATACTTGGTTTGTTCAGCTTGGAGGAGACTGAAGGGTGACCTCATTGCTGTGTACAACTTCCTCACGATGGGGAGTATAGATAGTTGCTGATCTCTCTCTCTGGTGTTCAGTGATAGGATATGAGGGAATGGCTTGAAGCTGTATGAGGTGAAGTTCATAATGGGTATTAGGAAAAAATGCTTTACTAGGAGGGTCATCAGGCAGTGGAACTTTGGGGAATCTCCCAAAGTAAGTGGTCATGGGCCCCAAGCCTGTTGGTGTTTAAGTGTTTGGACAACGCTCTTGGATACATGGTTTAACTCTGAGGTTCCCCTGTGTGAGGTCAGGAGTTAGACTCGGTGTATCCCTTCCAACTGAGAATGATCTGTGGTTCTGTGGTTACTTTGGGTATAGACTGAAATTTTGTACACTAATCTAATCTGACTGTTACCACTCCTACTGTATAAAAACTTACAAAGATAAGGAAGGCGTGATATCTTAGACTGTGAGTTTGAAAGTGTTTTGAGTACTTATAGTGATATATTGACTTTTTTCTTTTAATATCATGTCCTTCACTAAGGTAAGTATATGTAAATTTTGTTGATAAGACCTTGAGCATTTAGTTTAGTTAGTCAACTGACACAGCACACTTCCTGCATATTACTGCTGCAAATGTGTCCAGTTTCTAATATAGGGATGTATGGCTATATTTTGGGGGGAATTTGAGATTGCTACGAAGTGAGCATTTTTAAGACTGACACAGCAGGCCAGTTTTAAACTTTGAAAAGAAATTTTACTAAATTTTACTAAATTCGTTAATTAACACCACACTTCATGCTAATGTTTCATTTTTACACAATAATTATTGGCACTACTTATAAAAAACTGTTAGTATTCATACTTACACTTGGTGGGCTTGACTTCGTTCTTCTCCATCTTTTGGATGTGCTTGCTGTTTTTATGCTGTTTTAGGGCTACATCTAGCTGGTGACTGGTCACCAGAGGTATTCCTCAGGATTCAGTTCTGAGGCCAGTTCTGTTCAATATATTTATCAACAATCTGGATGCAAGAGTTGAACGCACCATTAGCAAGTCTGCTGATGATACAAAACTGAAAGGTTCTGTTGACTCTCTTGAGGAACAAGTTGCCTTGCAGAGGAATATAGATAGGAGGAGCATTGGACAGTGATTAATGGGATGAATTAGTAAGTGGAAATGCTGCATTTTGCACCTAAGATAGAGTAACGTCAGGCACAGGTACGGGTTGGGAGAGGCTGTGGCTGGTGAGCCACCCTGCAGAAATGCATCTAGGGGTGCTGTTTGACAGCAGGTCCAACATGAGCCAGCAGTGTGGACTGGCAGCCAAGAGGGCAAACCATATCCTGAGGTGCATCATACACAGGATAATGAGCTGGTCAAAAGAGGGGATTATCCCTCTGTATTCAGCATCAGTGTAGAGTTACATTGAATACTGTGTGCAGTGCTGGCCCCACAATTTAAGAAGGATGTGAACATCCTTGAATGCATCCAGAGGAGGGTAAAAAAGCTGTTGAAAGTGCTGGAAGGAATGTCTGATGAGGAGTGGCTGAGGACTTTGGCCTTGTCTGGTTTGGAGAAAAGGAGTATGAGGGGTGACCTCATTGCTCTGTACAGCTTCCTGAGGAGGGGAAGTGGATAAGGAGATGCTGAGCTCCTTTCCTTCGTATCCAGTGATAGGACTCATGGGAATGGTTTAAAGCTGCACCAAAGGAGGTTTAGACTAGACATTAGGAAGCATTAGTTTACCAAGAGGTAGATCAAACATTGGAACAGGTTTCCAAGTGAGGTGGTTGATGCCCTAAGCCTGTCAGTGTTTAAGAAGAATTTGGACAATGATCTTAGCAACATATTTTAACTTTTGGTCAGTCCTGAATTTGTCAGACAGTTGGACTAGATAATTGTTATAGATCCCTTCCGACTGCAATAGCCCTACTCCTATTGTATTCTAATTACAATCTTGATTTTAATTCAGGTGATGTTGCACAACATTCTATTAGTCTAAGTAAATACTAACACTAATCTTAATCATTTTTTTTTGTCTTCCCCCTGCATGATATATTTGTTCTGTTCCTAAAGAGAGTTTCCATCACGCTTGTCTGACTTGATTTTGCCATTCGTCTTTCTTTTTTATTCAACAGGATGCCTATTTGCAATACTTTCCCCTTGTGTTGTTTTGTTGGGCGTGGCGGATTTTTTGTGTGTTTTTTTCTTTCTAAAGTCACTTGCCTATCTCCTATGTCTTATGTCCACTGGTCCTTTGGTAGTCATGTTACTCCCATACTTATGTGAAATGTATGCACATTGTGGCTGCCTATGTATTTGCAGAGTCACAAAAGACTTATGTACTGTTGCTGGTTGTGCTATATGGATTCAAGACAAAGGATATTAATTATAATTTTATTTTTTATATATAATTTATACGAGTCACAGGCTTCTGCTTTGGCTGTATTACGTTAATTTTGCTGTTTAGAGATTAAGCACTAAGTTCAACCGGTCACCTAGGATCCCCTTTTCACCTGTGACAGCTCTAGAAGGTGATTCAACCCATCAAAAAGTCAGGGATTTCAGATGAATGATTGAATCATCCTCCAAAAGTGCAACAAACAATACAGGATGCTCAGTGACTAAAATTGGTCAGATAGCTCCTGTCAGATGAGAGGAATTCCATCTCTATTGCACTGACAACCTTTCACTGGCAAGCTGTTTACACCTGCAGCCAGTTTTCTAGAAGTTCTTATACTAAAGATAACTAGGGAATATCCCCTCCCTGTTAAGTGCTGCGAAGGTGGATATCTGTGTACACACAAAATTGCAAAATTATATTGGCATTGTTGCATTTCAGGTAAACTCAATATAATTTGCTAACAGAAACAATTTATGGATTCATTTCTATATTACAACTTTCCAGTTATTCTCAGACACTACTTATTTCTGTTTTTCAGAGGAATCATCATGCACTTTTAAGGCTGGATTCACATTTTCTTGTATTTGACCCATTTTCTTACATGATGCAGGGCTGTGAACTATCCATTTGCGCTTGTAAAACTTAATTGAACTCATGCAATTAATATTATTTGCAGTCTCAGCCATGGTTTCAGGATCAAATGCCTTATCTTGAGTCTAGTTAAAGCACTTCTGTGCTTTAAGAAATATTACAAAATAATAGCTGATGTTTATGTCATGAGAAGTGAATACTTGATCTCCACTTGTCTGTGTTTTTTCCTTTTGTCAAGTCAGATTTCCTCATCTTTCAGTGCAAAACTCTCCGTACCATTTCTGCTCCTGTTGCATAATGCTAAGCTTTAGTTATATAAAATACAGAAAGGGTAAAATATGAATCAAGAAATATGATGGCATCTTTTATAAACTCTACACATCTGTGCTTTATAAAACTTATAATAAATTATATTAGGCATGAATTCTAATACCAGTGTGTAGTGTGTGTCACAAAAACATTGTTTCAAGGCTTCTACCATCTTTTGTAAGCAGCAATCACTCTTGGGAATTCTTTGTAATTGATACTAACTTTTCAGGCTTTTAGATGTGCTGTGACATGCAATCAGAGATGGAATTTTGTGGGACACCCCAGTACTACTGGTATCCCAGTTGTCCACTGTTCACTTTCCATGAGGTCTATACACCCATGGCTGTAAGAATGGGCTTTTGTGTATCTTAGAGTTGCCTTGAAATAGTAGGTTGGAAAGTGCTCAGATTTCCCAGCTAAAGCAGAGTCAAAATTATCTTACAGTCCCTCGAGTTCAGCCCTGTCATTTGGCGTGGGATTGATAGCAGTGTAGGGACACAGAAGCAGCTTCTTAACTAGGATTTATTAGTAACAAAATGTCAGGCTTTGCTATTAGCACCACAGCAGTCAAAATACAGAGACATGCATGAATCCTGCTCTAGTGGTGCTTAGGATTTCTCAGTAATTTTTACACGCTCTCCATTTCTCCACTATATGCAGATTATTTTTTCAGCCTGTGCCTGCCAGTTGCAGCTGACAGCTTCCCCTTTTCTCTTTGAAGGGCAGACCTTTTGAAAGATCAGATGTCCTTTGATCTCAGGTTTGATAATTTTCCGTAGTCTCAGCAGTCAGATGAGAGGCTCCTCCTTGGTTAGAATCTTAGCTGTTAGAGGAATATTCTAATCTGGGACATGATTTATTTTTGCTGAATAATTATTGTTATTACTTATTGAGGAATTATTGTATAAGTACATAAATGATATACAAACAAGCAATGACAGGTGTCATTATTACAAGTGAAGGACTGTAAATGTAAATAGAATGGCAGTCAGCGTTTGTACAATGCAGAGGTCCACAGTTCTCCTCAGGAATTTCAGGTAAAGTTCTTCACTGAAAGTTCTCAACAGCAGAAGCCAGAGGACCATCCCACAGAGGCCTCTCCTGGCTCCATTAGCACCCACCCCTCCTGGGACATGCTGACATGCAGTAATAATTTTTGTTTCTGTGATTTTTCAGACAGCTTTCAAGTGATGTTGTCAAGACAATCTGCAACAGTTTGTGTGACGCTGCTCATGCTTTATAAACATCATACATCTAGTTGTTTAACTTTATCCACCCGCTTTTAATTCTGTCAGATTGAGCAACATATGTTTGTCATTAATGTACTACATGCTGTAAAAATATAAAGAAAATAATTCTACTCTTAAAGAAACCTTCTGTTTAACTGATCATAAAATAAATACAGTTCTGCATTATGTATAGGGATAAATTCATCCAAATCTCTAAATAGCTATCCAGGATCATGGAAAACTTAATGTCATTGATGCATTCCTCAGAAGAGTATTCCTCTGAAGAGTGTTCAAACACTCTACATGCTGCGGTGACCAAAAATGATCCTTATTCTTTAGAAATAAGTACATTCATATGTAGTACACATTAAAAGTGAAATAACTTGCAGACATCTATTCTTTAGCTTCATTTCCCACAGTGGGCTTGTTTTCAAATATTTCTGTGCCAGTCTGTTTGCTTCTGGGAAACCTTTTATCCTGATTAGAATTCCT
The DNA here is from genome assembly GCF_000691845.1 of Merops nubicus. NCBI lineage: Eukaryota > Metazoa > Chordata > Aves > Coraciiformes > Meropidae > Merops > Merops nubicus. The sequence continues at coordinate 52,978 of NW_008603498.1, read as the reverse complement.
TGAAAATTGCTTAAAGAAGCTGACCTCTCTGGAAGGAGGAATGCTGTCATAGTCCTGTTAGTCCTCATAAGAAGTACGAACAATGTATTATCAACAATTATTTAATAGGAAATGGGACTATAAAATACATTTTGAAAAGTTTATGTTTGGGGGAGGAATATGAATAGACAGCCAGAAGATTAATTTTATAAGTAGCTTTCCTAGAAATAGCCACTCTCCAAAGAACAGAAAAATATCAGCTGCAAGATAATCTTGAAAAAGCAGTGACTATGTACTTAGAAGAATGCTTTTAAAAATAATTTGAAGGGGATTTGTATTAATTTAGGAGCAGAATTTCACAACCAGTGGTGGTGTAGAACTGACAGTAATTTTTTACACTTTCCCTTACTGTTTTCTGAAGTGTAGCTGGGGATAAAGGCTTACAGGTTGGGAGACTGCATGTTTGTTGACTAGCCATCTGTTACAGTATCCTTTGGGGGTTGTACATCAAAGGGAGATATCAAAATGGAAATGCTATGTGACCATTGCAGTGATGTCTTAGTTCACACAAAGACAGAAATCATGACATGAGAAAGTATCAATTGCTCTTCCTTCCCTCTGAGATATAAAGTTTTGTAGCCCAATGCTCACAGATAAAATGTCAATATTGTAAGGTATCATCCTACTTTTCAAAGCTGCCAAAATTTCCGAAATGTTTGTATCCCAAAATCCCAGTCTTCTTTGCCAGATCCCAAAATGCACTCTGCTCAGCTCCAGAGCCATCAGCTTCTTTTCCATTTCTCTCAGAGTGCCCTACTATGTCTTTGATATGAAAACCTTAGCACCCTGGAAACTCAGCTAGAGTCAAATTAATTTAATAAAATAAATAATGTGCATAGTACAGAAGTGATTACATTAGCAGGTTTCATATTTAATTCATAAAACTTTCCATGTTTTAATTTACTTGCTGCTGCTACTGCTGCTGCAGAATTTACATTCTTCTTCTCCACAGGTTTGCTGGAGAAAAAAACATTTTCAGTGACAGAATACAAAATAGCAGGAAAAGATAAAGGATTAAACATAGAAGTGAGCTAACTTCTGTTAACTTGGTGTGACTGTGTGGAAAACAGATGAAATACTGCTGTCTAGAATTTTGGAGTTTTAAGATAGATAGAACTGAGATTGTCCTTGTCCAAAACTGTATTTTAATTATTATTATTGTTTTTATGATTATAGGACCACAAGTGTCATAAGCCCTTCACAGACAGAGAGAGTAAGGCCATGATTTAGTCCAGGTTTATGACAAGCGCCCCATTATTATATAGTGGCAGGTGATGGACCCATAAGCAAGGATGCAAATGTGCATCTGTGTGGACTGCAATGCAGACCTGGGCTTCATCAGCTTGTAGGGGACACCAGAATTAGCACTGGGCCAGGAACCACCCTGACTTTCTATTCAGAATTTTGGCAACTCATTCCACCACATTTTTCTGAACTTACTTTTTTTTAGGTTATATTGATAGAAAGAAACCCTTTTTAATCTCTTTTTCTGCTTATCTTAAAGGGCTTGCAATGCCTTGCAATGATAAATTTGCTGGTTTCCATCTGTGATTAGTTATGTTTGAATGAGGTGGCATATGTAAGTCTTATTCTGGCTTTTGTATTTCTGGTCTTACAAGTTCCCTGAGGGCACTTGCTGGCCCCCAGCACCCTCACCAGGACTCACCGCCCACAGTGCTGCCTTCCTTGGCTTCTAGTTCACCTGTCCTTTGGAAGCAACCAGCCTCTCTGTTCCTTCATGGAGTTGTCTTACCTTTCTTAAAGATGCAGCTTTATTCCTACCTACCTTTAAAAAATAACATGCAGCTTACAGAAACAGAAAATATTGGTAGAAGATTTTTCAGAGAAAATTCCAACTTCACTCTCCTGATTTAGGTTTTCTAATTTCTGGCTGCAGAATCCATCTGAGACATCTTAAGCTCAGTGTCCTGCTTTGGCCAGGAGTTTTAATTTGCCAGACAAATGTGATTTTCAGTTATAGTTTTGTTCCCCCACCTACCTCAGTTAAGTCTGCCTTCCCTTAGGCACTGTAGAGAACCTCAGCTATGGAGGCTGCATGGCAGTGAAAAGGCTCACAGAAAGTTTTTCCTTTGAAAAGCGTAGTACAGAATTGTATACTAAAAAGTATGCAGTGCAATGTATTCTTTTCTGTTGATCTCTGCCAATTTACTCCGGCAGAAATTTTGTGTGTCTTTCCATATTTTTTTGTTTTCTTTGGTGCACGTTTAGGCGAACAGTTCTTCATGTAGTTATCCATAATAGCACCAGAGAGGCAGAATGGGCAAAGGATGGGGGTGGAGTGAAGAGAAGGAAGCAAGAGTGGAGAAAAGGAAAAAAGACAAGAATAAGCAAGCTGTGATAGTCTCCTAACGACCATCTCCGTTAGCTGAGTGCAGTTTAACTTGACCCTCTCTTTTACTGGATGTCTTTGCCTTTATTTCCCACCCAACTGCATTATTCATGTTGTTATAACTCTATGATGAGAGAGGCAAGAACTTGTATAGCAAAAGCCACCTAACTGGCGTCTTCGCTCCCTACCCTTGGGGGCTTCCTGTATCCTTTCCGTCATGTGCAGCCTTCATTGTCCTGTAGTCTGTGAACCTGAACTCAGATTTCCCAGTATGGTGGGATATCATGCTGTTTCTCACCATCTGGCAAGCCAGTATTTTTAATCCAAAAAGGTTTGGATCAGTAGTGTAAAGGAGCTAATTATGTTTAGTGAATGTTTCATGACATGCTATTATACCCAAACAAACAAGAAACTAATTGTGGAAATGTCTTCTCCAGCAACTCCCTATTCAATTGATTGAAAGATATAGGAGAATGTGCATGAAGAGTGGTTTGAAAAGCATTGAAAAGAGTATTTAGCAAATACAGCATAACTGATTTCTTGATATATCGTGAATTACAGTCTTTTTGGGATTATTTATGGGCACGTAGTCACAATATCTTGGATATGGTTCATTTACAGAGGATTTCACAGCAAGTGCTTTAACATAGCCCTATGGTGGTAGAGTTTCAGTTTTGGCTGTGAGATTTCATAGTGAATTTCCCAGGCAAATCTGCTATTTTTGTAAATATGCTACAAAAGTGCTTGTGTGCTCTATTTCTTTTATTTTTGTTTTCTTTTCAAACCAAACTACCCAAGGATAATGTGTTCTTTTAGAAAATACCACTGATATAATTACATACGGCAAAATAGAATTTATACTTGTGAGTCAAAGTATATTATTTCTTTCAGCTGAAGTTACTGTTTTTGCTTTTACCATTTATAGTATTTTGCTTGTGATAAGTTCCTTTTTTTTTCCTTCCTAGCCAATGTGTAGTTCCCTTTCAAAAGTCAAAATGTAGGTATATATTTCTGTTTTAAATCTGTAATATCGAAGAAGCAAAGAAGTGCAGGGCTGTTTGAAAGCTCTGTGATAACCTAGGCCACTGCTTGCATGGAGAAAAGACCAAGTAGAACCCAGACCTCAGTGAATGTCTGTCCAACCTGTAAAGGAGATCTAACAATTTCCTTGTCTTTTCAAGTCCTTCACTATTTTTAGAGTTAGCTTTTCTTCACAAACCTAGATCATCTTCACTGCGGTCGTCTGATTTCTCCTAGTCCTTCCTCTAGTGGAGATGTGGGACAGTTAATTATTGCCTTTTTGTGATTTTACTTATTAAAAGGCAGTTGCTATATTTCCTTCAGACTACCTTTTTGTAAATTAATAAATCAAAATTCCTTCAAGATGTTCTCATAAGTCCCAAGGAAATTATCATTTGTGGTCATCTACTCCATACTTCCTTCCCTACTGATGTGCTTCTTAGTATCGTGTCTAATTGTGCGCACTTCCCTAGGGGAAGTCTCATGAATGCTGCATAAAAATTGCTGACTTGTGTGTGTCTCACACAATTCCATTTTTAAAACAGACAAAAATAGGATTTGCTGTTCTGTGAGTGTTACACTGTTAACTTGTCACTGACTGCTGCTCTTAGACCCTTTCTTGGGCATTTTAATGTTTTTCTTTTGCATAGTCAACTTTGATGGACATGTCCCATGTACGTTAAAGACTTGCCTATCATATAAGTTCAGACTAAACAGGAAAGGTTTCTGATTAGTATGAAGGTAACACTTTTAATGCAGATGAAAATACAGGGGTTTCCCATTTTACCTGATGTTTTCATGTACTACATCTGAAATATGAATGACGGGGGAGCATTCCAATTATGTCTAAATATATTGTACTAATTTATTCTAATTTAGCAAAGCACAAGAAAAACTTAAATGTTCTGTACATTTTATACTTAATCAGTTAAACTGTGCTGTGTTTAAAACTGTTTAAGACAAACTAGGTAACTTAGGGTTAAACCTTGTGCTTCTCAAACTTGTTTCCACTGCCAGTGCACTTCCACGTGCATTTACTGCTCAACTGTTTTCAAATGATGTCGAAGAAGCTTGTGTGCCCTGTGTTTATTTTAAATACTGTGAGAAAGATTAGTTTACAAGTAGTAAACAATAAATATTAATTGTTTAATTAAGTGTATTTAAATAAACAATAAACAGCTGTGGCCAACTGATATTTAAGCCAAGTATTCTAGTCTCCTTTTAGCATTTAAGCAATACTCACGCAATGATTCCACATTGAAGAGTATGAAAGGGTCCTTTGCAGTGGGCTGTTGATGGGGGAGAAAATGGGGCTGGCAGGAGCCTGGCTGTGAAAACAGGGCTGGCTGGAACCTGGCCATGGTTGCCTCAGACCATGCCAAATTCTGCATAAGCTGAAGTGGCTGAGGAGCTACTTCAAAGTACAGTACTAATCCTAAATGACCTTACCGAGTTCAGTAGCAAAGTAGATATTTGATGGGTGCGGGAAGAACTATGAGGATATAACTATTTTTTGTAGTCTGACCTTCAGACAATAGTTTATTATTAAGAGCTCTAATTGAAGAGGTAGTCAGCATTGTAATCTGTGACAGTCCAGTGGCAGGGTATGCCACACAAAAAGCAGATATTAATGGTCATATTGCAACTTTGAGTTTAGAATGATGACACTGGAATTTACAATCAGTTTGAATAATGGCTAATGGGAGAAAGTGCCACTTCTAAATAACAGAAAAAAAAAAGAGGGGGGTGTGAATCTTAAGGTCTTCCTAATTTTGAAAGCAAACTGAGGGATGAAATGCATAATTTTTCTCCCAATGTAGGAGCTACCTGTAGTTTTTGAGAGAGAACTACACCAGAGTAGAAAGAAGGCAACAATGATGCACTGAAGCTGGGGAGTATGCCTTAGGATAGCATACTCCCTGGCAGTCTTGAATGCCATAGCCCTCTTCTGTTATAGAGTTTGGCATAACTGGGGCATATTGCTGCACATGCTGTTGTGCAGTTGTGTCTATCATGGGCCCATCTGTGAGACCTGAGCAAAACAAAAACAGGACAGAAGAAACCATAACCAAATTATGACCCACCTTACTGCGCTAATTTGTAACATGTAGCAAGTTCTAAATCTCTGTGTCTCAGACTGCCAAAACACAGTGGTATCCTACATGGAATTTATTATACTTTGTGGAATAGAACAGTCAAAACTAGAAACCCCAGAATATCTGTGAGTTTCTGTTGCTTTGCAAAGAAGTATGAAAAAACAAAGGACTCATGAATCAATTACAATTTAGGTTAATGTACAGGCATATGTCTGTTTGAAAATCTACTACTGTAGGATAAAATAGGTTATCTTCTTTTTTTCTCTTTTTATTCTACAAGTACTTTTACTGCAAGAATATCTATTATTCATTGCTGCAAATAAGAAGTCAGTACTATATGTTCTTTAATACAGGAGCTTTTATGTATCAAATTAAGTTGGAAATGTATTAAAAATCCTACAAAAGTAGTCTCTTGCACAGACTTCCTAGTTCAAAAAGGTTAAGGAGGAGATGAAATGCAATGTAGTGATACAATCATAGAATCATTTAGGTTGGAAGGGACCTCCAAGATCATCAAGTCCAACCATTGAGCCATTAGGGCTCTAAAGTCCTCTGCTAAAACAGATCAGAATCTGTCAGGGTTGGAAGGGAGCACAAGGATCCCCCAGTTCCAACCCCTCTGCCCTGAGCAGGGACACCTCCCACTAGATCAGGCTGCCCAATCAGAAACTTCTTTGCTGACAATGTTTTTTGAGATCTGTGCCACTTCACATTTATCTCATTTTTACTGCTACCTGAAGTAAGAATTTGGGTCAAAAGATGGAAAAATATCAATTTTTTGATAGAATATTGCAACTTAATGAAGGGAGGAAAGTATATAAGCTGGGAAGAAGAAATTAACTCCTGGAATTTGCTAGGCTTGTTGGCATGCTTCTAATGAAGGAAGAGGTTACCCAGGGAGGCTGTGGGGTCTCCATCCCTAGAGATATCCCAAACCAGTTTGCACACAGTCCTGGGCAACTGAGTCTAAATGGCCCTGCTTGAATTAGGGGGGATTTATTAGGTGACCGCCAGAGGTCCCTTCCAACTTCATCCATTCTGTGATTTTCAAAGGGAGAAACTTTTGACCATCAATGGCTGGCAGAGATGTAATATTACCATATCTTCTTTAGAAGCACCTGTATCAATACCAATACTAGATACTGCAAGAATGTTGCTGCTGTTTTGTTATAAGCTTATTATTGTTTCAGCTTCAAAGATAGGCCAAGTGTTTGGGACAGATTGTATTGTTAACTTTGCTCTGTTTTCCAGGTTATCACCAGCAAGAGCTCAATTTCACCATAGCTCTCATTAGCACGGGACAGTATGTATTCATACTGCAAACAATGTGATTTAAGGAAAAAAAAAAAAAAAAAAGACAAAAAACCAAAACATTCCTCCTGGGAGCTTTTCTGTAGCATATTCTGAAATCTTCCTCATTGTAAACTCTTTGACACAGTAGTAGCATCTAAATTTCTAAATTGTGGGAGATTGCTGAAATACTAAGTGCTGCTCAAATCAAATAGTGACATAACTTCAGGGCACATCCTCTATCTTGAAGGTCTTACAGATTGATAGTAGAAGAAAAATAAATGGTGAAGGAGAAGAATTTCTTTTTTCTTTCATCTTGGAGAAACAAAAGATAAAGCCTTTTCTTGCTTCAGCACTAACCTTTCTTAACTGCTGAATGCTAACTTTCAGTTTTCTGCAGATATTTTATTATGGACATTTCCTCATAAGAGGGCATTTGATATAAAAGTGTGTGTAGCTGTGTAGGTGGACAGGATAGAGAGGCATAGGTGAGAATGTGTAGGAAATGCCAAGTGATTTTTGAACAAGTCAAATTCAGTTGGTACCACTGGTAAAGGAAATAATCACAGAATAGCTGAGATTGGAAGAAGCCTCTGGAGATCATTCACAGCCATTTTCCCAGGATAGCTTTTGAATATCTTTAAGGACAAAGAGTCCACAATCTCCTGGGCAACTTGTGCCAGTGCTCAGTCACCCTCACAGAAAAGAGTGTTTCCTGATGTTCAGCGAGAACCTCCTGAGTTTCCTCTTGTGCCCATTGCCTCTAGTCCTGTCACTGAGCAGCACTGAAAAGAGCCTGGCTCTGTCCTTTTTGCACCTTCCTTTTGGATATTGATATACATTGATGAGATCCCTCACAAGCTTTCTCTTCTACAGGGAAAGCAGTCCCAGCTCTCTCTCAGCCTTTCCTCATAGGAGAGATGCTCCACTCCCTTAGTTATCCTCATGGCCCTTAATTGGACTCGCTCCAATATGTCCATGTTTCCTTTGTACTGAGGAGTCCAGCACTGGGCCCAGCACTCCAGACATGTCTCACCAGTGCTGAGGAGATGGAAAGGATCACCTCCCTTGACATACTTTGTCTAATGCAGTCCAAGTTACCAATGAACGAATTGAATGAACTAAATGCAGTATGATGTGATGAAGTGAACCAAGAGCTGCTAGTTAAAATAAGAATTGCGTAATTCTCTGAAGGTTATTATTAGAAATATTAACTTTCCATGATAGAAGTGCAAACTCATGCCTCTACAGTTAAATTTTGGCTTTAAGCTTAGGTGATTTTAGCTGTGTGTTCAAATTGATTTGAAGTGCAAAGTCTTTGTTGGCCGATAGCCTTTTGAGATTGTTTGTTTTTTATATGATGACTTTATTATCAATGAATTCCTTGAAATAAGTCTGATCATGTCACAGAAGAAGGTGAATGAATCACTCAGTCCTGTGGAATTCTAGTCTTATGAACACTCCCAGTAGCATTCAATGGCTGGACTGCTGTAATTCAGCTGTTGCCTGTAGCCAGTCTCCAAAAATATTTCTTCACATTTTTCCTGGTAAATACTGTACAATGCTCTTTTTATGGATCTGCCAATAGAAATAAAGAAAGTTATGGCAGAAATGTTTACAGTAGGCAATGGAAAACAGCTTTCTTCTTTATTTTAGATGGCAAATTTATTAAAGGAGTAAGCTGTATAGAATCTTAGTTTTGTTTTCTGCTTTCGGCATGCCACTGGCTATGATCATAAACATTCCAGTGTTTAGAAAGAACTCAAAATAAATAATTTAAAAGAATGCAAAATATAGAATATGAAAGCCTTTGGTTCTTTAAACAGAATTTATTATGTTCAAAGTTACATCTCGATAAAAGGCAAGCATAGCTTGAATTAAAATATTCATCCATCCATGCTATTTAGTTCTTTGAAATATTCATAGCCTTTTCTTAGTGGTCATCATTTATGGTAGGGGGGAAGTGAGGGAAAGCTTTGATGGAAAAAAAAGCTTTCATCGAGACCAACACAATCAGACAACTGACAGGAATGTTCTTCCTGAATTTAGAAAATTGGCCCTGCTGGGAGTTATGTTATTACAGAAAATCCTCTTTAAACTTCATAGTCCATGCTCATTAAATACTTAAAAATATCATCAGTCTCTTCCTCCAACATCTACTTCCTTCTCTCTCTTTCCAGTGCAGGCTTCCAGCTTGGTTTTTAGTCTCCCATTTGTTCTCGTTTCAAAGCATTATCAGTGTTATTCAGCTGCCACTAAAACATTTCTCACATTTTCCTTGTGTATTTAATGTTTGTTTTGCCTTCTTCATCTTGCTTTCGTTTCTGTTCTTTTTTATGTCTCACTGTATAATTTTTAAGGCAGAAATCCTATCATTTTAATTGTTGCATTTATACAACATTAGATATAGTCATTGGGCACTTCCCAGAAAAAAAAAAAAAAAAGACAGCTGACAATCTGATTTTATTTGTGACTTGTAAGTTCATGCAGAGTAGATAGGAGAATGAAATGCAATGGCAGTGCCTTGCAATTGAGTGGTTTAGCTATCACAACTTTTATAATGTTTCTATTTTTTTCTTTAAAGTCTGCTTATAAAAATATAGCTTGTATCCTGTTTTCAGATCCTTTGTACTATGTGGGTACATTTTTGAAGTGGAAATTCAAAGACAGAAAAAAGAAATGTGAGCAGAAGGTGTCAGGAGGAGGAAAATAGATAACATAGAAGAGTACTGAGTACTACTAAGCAGCTGAAAAACAAGGCACAGGCAAGAAGACAAAATAGGTGAATACAGGAGGAAAAGATAAGTAATGGAGGATGACATCAAGTTAATTGATAATATTTGAACAAATGAATTAATCTAGTGGCCAAAGAGAAGCAATCAGTTGTTGCAGTGGCTGGAATAATGATGTGGGCTGCATCAGAAGCTTATTGTGTTCTTTCAGTAGCACAAGTGGAGTGTCCCCGGGTTCTGCTTGCCCTTATATATCGTACTCTAATTATTATACTCCCACACTGGTTCATTCTTATTCTTTTCCAATGAGAAGAGATAATATGAAAGGCAAAGAAAAGTTCTGTTAAAGTGTCTTAGGGAACTGAGCCCCTCTTCTTCTGAAACAGAAAGCATGATTGTTTTAAGCAATAGATGTGTTAAAAAAAAAGTATTTACAGGCATTTACAAAATTCACTACAGCTGTATGGACTTGTTTTTCTGTGACTACTAAAGTGGAGAACAAAACTTTCTCTTCTACTACTAAAGTGGAGAACAAAACTTTCTCTTTTTTTTTTTTTTTTTTTTTTTTTTTTTTCAGGGGCGTGGGGGTGTATTTACAAATGCACAGTCCAGGTGTAATACAAGGTTATTTTATTTTGTCAGCCAAAACGCCAGTATGGAAGCCCATACTTAAAACAAAAAATATAAAAGAGAAAGAAAAGTAAAATTAAAAATACTGTAACCATATAAAAAAAATCTTTAGCTACATGTCAAATTAATTCAAGATGATAACAGTTTGAAGCTTGAGTTTCTTAAGTATTGATGGATTGAGTTTTATTCTTTGTGTATAAAATCAAAGCAAAAACTTTCTTTCAGTTGCTTTTTTTTTTCTAAACTACAAAAGGAAATGCTTGCCAGAGTTCAACAATAGTTGGAGAGTATAGACGTTTGCAATAACATTTTAACTGGAGCTCTCTAAGTTATCTTTTCCAGTTGTAGAAACAACCCACAGTTTGTAACTTTCTAAAATACCTACCAGGGAATCTAGTCGTCTTATGTACACATTTATAAAGTAACTTCAATTGGAAAGAAAAATAATTGATTATATATTTAGTAATTTATTATAAATACTCCTAGGGCATTATTGTCTTTACCATGACTTTCCAAAGTTGCAGGGTCAAGAAAGCTTTCTTACCCTCATCTTACTATGAAGCTTGGAGATTCTGCAACCTCAGATGGATTTTGTCTGACTACTACTTAAATTTTAGGAAATCCAGTCCTATATTTGAGCAGAAAATGATCTCTTCTTCTTGTGAATGAAGGCATTCACAAGAAATATAATTCTCTTGAATTTTAGGTAACGATCAAAATTGAAAGGGAACAGAGTATTTGAAGATAACTTAGTCCTATATCATGGTCTATACTGGACAATGTTTTTCCTGTAGATATTCCTATTTCATAATTACACAAAATAAATTGTATGTGAGCATTGAAATTTCTTTTCTTCTGTAGCAACATATGCAAATATGATAGCTTTAAAAGTGTGTGGATATAAAGTTCAAGACAAGCTATTTCAAAAGTATAAGACTTTCCATTTACTAGTGCTTTTAATGTGAAACAAGGGCAACTGCAAATACATTCAACACTGATATTCTAAAAGGCTTCAGAGTTTGAGATTCTGTACAAGGTAATAATGTCATTGCTGTAGCCTTTACCCATTGTTTGAAAGTAGATGACAAAGTTGTGAAAAATTTTTTCAGTCACAGTAAATGATGGACCCCTGGAGTACTTTCCAGTCCTCAGCTCTAGTTCTATTTCTTGATGTTATATTAAGGTGAGGTTCAGATTCCTTCCCCACATGCCTTCTATAGAGAAAAAAAAAAAAAACAACAAACAAAAAACCCACAAACCTGCTAAAGCATACATACAAAATAGAATTTGTGCTGCTTTCCAAGAATTAATTGCATGATCTTAATGGTTAGAGTATCCAAACAGGCCACAGCTTGTCTGTACAGGTAAACATGTGAATTGGTAATGCAATGCAGACAGTCCTGATCACATTGTCAAGGAATGATTTTTCAGAGGCTGCTTCAGCTTCTGTATAAGTCTGCCTCTACTCCAACTAGTCTTTGATTATGTTTCTCTTGTAGTACCATTGTTTTGAAAACATGGGCAGATATGAAATATTGAAAGAATTTTGAACTAGTTTACTTCGTGGACATTTCCCCCAGTTTTTTGGTTTTTTTTTTCTGTTAGAGCTCGTTAAGAGATTATTAAGCTGAATAGACAGAAAAAAAACACTGAATAGCAACTTAAAGTAACATCATTTTATGTGTATGTCTGGAATTTGAAAACCTGAGGGGTAATGTGCAGGTTGCACTTGTGTCTTGGGCATAGAGGGGTAATGATTGCTCAGTATGGGTGCCTTCAATCCAGGTCTAGTGTAATGAAACACATAATAGCTGGCAAGCACACAATCAACTTATTGTGCTTTATATTTTCTTGGATCTTCAGGGAGGAGAAATGGCCTTTTGAAGATCTGAATTGTATGGGCTTTGCTTATTCTTAAGATCCCCTTAATTATTCTAAAGAATGAAATAATGAAAAGAATTAGATATATACTAATGCTGTACTTTTTTGTAGCTTCTTTCTATCTTTAAGTAGCAAATTCTCTCAGGTGATGAATAAAATTCTTCTGTGTTTAAAGATTTCTTTTTGTAAATAAAGGGCAATATAAAGAAATTCTTCAGCTGTTTTGGGTCTTGAGTATGTGAAGGACCATTTACTCCATTCAACCACTTTGTAGGGCTTCTAAGTAATGTTAATGCTAAGACTAATCTCAAATCAAGTTAGAATGCTCAAGTTGCTTAGACGTAAATTGTGTTCTTGTAAATTTTTAAAAGTACTAAGAGCAAGTAAAAACACCACAGCAAATAGAAAACTATGTATGTAGCAGTTATACAGAAGTAAGAAAAAAAGTTCAAGTGTAGTAGTAAACGGTGAAAACTCTGCTTATAACTTTCTGCTCATACTAGGACTGTTCTGAAATTGCAAATATCTATTTCTTATAACTTGTTATTTCTTAGTTTAATTTATGAATCTATTACCCTCTACCACATTTTTCACAAGAAATAATACCTTGCAATAAAACCCTGTGGATTCATGTTCCAGGTTTTTTTATGACACTATCTTTATCAGCTATTAAATCCATGCCAAATTTTGCATGGCTTTATTTTTATTTGGCTTTTTTCATGCAAGTCACAATTGTTATTTATAGAGCCTTATTGCACTTGTAGAAAGCCTAGGAAGAATTTCTAGTATTTTCCTCTGTATTTTAGAAAAACTCTGCAATTCACATATCTGAAGTGAGTAATTTTAGTTATTATATCGTGTTTGAAACCCATGTTTTCCTTGTTCCTAGCTGTTAACAGTATGTAAGGATGCTCCATGTTCAAGAAAAGTATTGTTTGAACAGGAATTTGAAAGCAAAATAGGGAGATAGAAGGTTGATATCTTGATAATTTAAAATAATGTAGAGAATGGGAGAAGAACAATTGTAGATATCCTTTCTCTTTTTATTACACAATTATTTCCTAGAGCATATTTCCTAGTTATTCATACAGTATGAATGGAAATAATAGGAGTAAAAGGGCTGCATATGTTATTATCAGATGGAATACATACCATGGGCACACCTGGAATCTGTCAGAGCACTGGTTTTGGAAAGATGTTTCAAACAGAACAGCCTATACAACTTCACCCATTACCCTGGGTATATTTGAAGGCCATTTTCTGCCTGTTCAGGAAAGTCAGTGTGTATTAAGGCCTTGTAACTTTTCTGTACAGGATTCATTCATAGTCTGTGGTAGTTCAGCAGTCCCTCCGGTATCAGATAATCTTCTTGTACAGATGTGTAAAGTGTGTGTGAAGCTGTTTTAGCCTTGTTCAGGGCAACCATGAGTGTAACCATGGTAGAACAGAGAGGAAAATAAATTCTGTTTAGTACAGAGTTGAGGTAGGTTAAATCTGCCTTGATGCTGTGGGTAAGAGGCATTAGAGGGTTTCTCTTTGCCAGCATTTGATTCCTAATGTGCTCTGGGACACAGTAGCAGCATACTCTCCTTTACTCATTTCATTTCTACTTAGTCTGGCTCCATGTCCTTAAATTCTTTTGTATTTTGTCAATATGGCTCAAAATATAATTTTTTTTGAAGAGAAAATAATTTACAAGTTTATCTGACAAACTTTACCATTTTTTTTTCCATGCATATAAATTTACAAGCAAAACTCTGCCCTGCTCAAAGGACTCTAAGCTTTATATGTAACAAGACTGCAGAGGCACTGTGAGTTTCCTAGCAGTTTATGTAGTATGGAACAGGGATGTTGTAATGGTTTGACAACAAACCAGCGAGAGACTCCAAGTCAGAAAATACAATTTAATAAGAAAAAAAATAAAATAAAAGCAATAATACAAAGGAAAACCACAGACAGAGTCAGAATACAACCTGACACTCTGTAGTTATGGTGGTGGTAGCAGTCCAGATGAAACAGTGGTCTCGTAGAAAAGATCTGGTAGCTCTTGTCCTCTGGAAATCCAGTGGGTAAGGCCCCCTGTGCTGTACTGAACCCCAGTTTATATCCAGGTGGGAGCACTTGGCTCCTCCCCCTGGGTGGAGCATCTCACAATGGGTTGATATCAGTCTATGCGTCATGCAGTGGGTCCTTGATGGTCCATTAAACAGAAATAGCTCCTGGGGGGAGCTCTGTATGAGTCATGGGGCGAGGCATGGATGGGCCCATGAACAGGGAGGACTCCTCCTGCTGGGTGGGAAGGTGTTAACATCTCCCCTGACCTTGAACTTCTTTCCTTATCTGTTATAGCCTGGGGCGTGAGGTCTGTCCTGGGCAGCTGCTACCCATGATTTTCTTAACAGCCCATGAGCACTGACATAGAGAGTATAGAATATACAGTTTTGGTTCTCCCCACATAAGGATAAACTGGTCCCAGCCCCTGTAACCATGACAGATGTGATGATAATCTTCAGACTTTCCTGTGCCCCAAACACTGGCTGCAGGTGAAAGGCTGTTAGTTGTGCAAAGCCTTTAAGAACAAGGAGCAGCAAAACACAATCTGTTTTCTGTCAAAGCATCAGCAAAACCAGTACTTTTCAAGAATGGGATGGTCATTAATTCCCCTGTCAAGAAATTATCCCCATTCAACCCCCTCTGAAACTGTACCTCCTTGTGAGAGTTAGAATCCCTAAAGAAATTAAAACTTTCTTACCGCAGTAGCTAAAAGACTTTAAATACTTTAAGATAATATGTGTCTATGATGCATAATTTCTCTGGCAAAAGAAGGGAGAATCTATTAGAAGATTGTTAAAAAATACAGTAATTATAACTATCACTTGAAGAAATTACACCAAGGTAGCAGTAAGGAAAACCAAAACTATTTACAGCCATAAGTAAGGTTCTACTAATTTGTTACAAGAAAAAATGTTTTTTCCTTAAAGAGAAATAATTTACATTTCATAGAATTGTTCAGGTTGGAAAAGACCTTCAAGATTTGGTAAAATACTGTATGATTTGATTGCTTTTGAACCTTATTGTGGCCTTCCAGTATCTTAGGGGGGCCTACAAGAAAGCTGGGGAGGGACTTTTTAGGATATCGGGTAGCGACAGGACAGGGGGAATGGGGCAAAGCTGGAAATGGATAGACTCAGGCTGGACATGAGGAAGAAGTTCTTCACCATGAGAGTGGTGAGACCCTGGAATGGGTTGCCCAGGGAGGTGGTTGAGGCTCCATCCCTGGGGGGCTTTAAGTCCAGGCTGGATGAGGCTCTAGACAGTCTGATCTAGTGGGAGGTGTCCGTGCTCATGGCAGAGGGGTTGGAACTGGGTGACCCTTGTGGTTCCTTCCAGCCCTGACAGATTCTGATCTGTTTTAGCAGAGGACTTTAGAGCCCTAATGGCTTAATGGCTGGACTTGGTGATCTTAAAGGTCTCTTCCAACCTAAAAGATTCTGTGATTGAAAAGTAAAGTTCAAGAACGAGTTAAAATTTGAAATGTTGAAAAGCATTGCAAGATAGCTAAAGGTCATCCCTGATCTACCATGTATAATGTTGTAGATGCTCATATGCCTGAAACATAGAATCACATTTGTTTGTACACTCTTTGTGGATGAGTTTCTGTCATGCTGTATGTTCTGAGGTCAAATGAGAATTTTTGAGTAACTTATGGTTCCACAGTTCGTCCTTTCTGACAGTCACAGTGGGCTGAATGGGTTTTTGCATTAGATTTTTGTTTCAAGTGAATGCTTGTAACTTGATGTCATTGTGCTTTAAAAGATCATAAGAGTCAAAAGAACATATAGTATCCCACTGCACCTTTGGATGTCTCCCTGTGTGCTGCCTGTGTATCACAGTATCATTACATGTTAAAACTCTGTAAATTAGTAAGTCTGATGCAATGCTTAACTGTTGTCAAAATGATAAGCCACTCAAATTGCAAACTTTCAATTTCTATTTTGGAAGTGTTCACACTAACTGGAGGAAGGAGTTACCACAGTCCTAGCTCATCATTACTATTCATAAAAGTCAAATCTGTTCATTCTAGTGTGAATTTCAATGTAAGTTCTTCTCTTTCTGACTTATTAGTAAATACAAGTCTTGCATATTTTTAGAGGGAGTATCCCTATTTGATTTTGTTCTGCAGAGTCTAGAAAGTCTTATTTACTCATACACACAAGTGATTGTGTTCTTTCCATTTTTCTCCCCCGATGATTTCCATCAGACTCTTGCCTTTTTTTATTAATCATAGTAAGAATGTAAATATGCAATTATGTGTAATTTCAAAATAGTTATTTTCAGTGTTTTCCTGAGTATAGCTTTATTATTTTTAATCTTTTGAAATCCAGTAGTCATCCAGATATTCTGAATGCATCTATTTGATAAATGCAGAGGGCTTTTAGACTCAGTTTACTATGCTTTCAAACGTTTTGAGTATCTGTTTAGTATTCAGTGAAATAGTGTAAGAAAAAACATCTCTACTGCAGCTGCAATGACACTATCTTTATGTTTGCTCTTCATCAGGAAATCAAATGTATCTTTTGTTTTTGTTTTGCTTTGCTTTCTTTTGTTTTTGCAATGGTTTAGTTTATCAGTGCTAAGAAAAGCAGAAATTATAAACATTTGCTCTTTAAGTGATAACAGCTCTAGAATGTAAGTGCTTTGCTGACTTTAATCCTCTCTTAATCTTCTGCCTTCTTCAGTGCATCTTTGCTAATACTGAAACACCAGTTACATGTTATAAAAGTACTGAAGAGTGTTTATCAGCTTCAAATATTATAAATGTACTTCACTTTATGCTATGTTAATGCTTATGGAGTATTATGAGCAAGATTTGCCAGGAAAAAAAAAAAAATGTAAGTAAGCATTTATCTTTTTTTTTTTTTTTTTAATTGTGTTGTATGTGTTTGTTTGTTTCCCCATAAGTATTTATCTCCAGGACAGGTACTGAAATTGTCCTAGGTGTTTGCACTGTCCTTAGTGAGGGTTCTCAAAGTAGAAAATACTTTCAGGAATGAGCTGTTAATTAAGAATTGCCAGTAGAAAGAGGCTTTTCATCACAGTAAGAGAACAAAATAGAACATTGCATGATCTTCTTGATCCTTTTTTTAAGAAAGTATTTATTTATGTGTTTTATATAAATTATTATGAGTTTTTTCCCACATGGCTTCAACCTTTCCTTTTTGTTCAAGTAGGAAACGCATCTTAGTTCATCAAAATATTTTCTAAGGGGTAACTAGATAAATGCTAAAGCAGAAATTAAACGTGAAAAAAAAAAAAAAATCCTGTTATCAGTTTCATCATAATTGCTGGAGTTAGGCCAGGAACACATACAGTCTCTTGAACCTAAAGTTTGAAAGGTGAGTTTGCCTATAATGTGTCAGAAGAGACTGAAATTATTTTTTTAACTGAAATAAGAAAATTAAAACACTTTGGAACTGCAATTCTAATATTTTTAAATCTATATTTGCAAACTTTTTTTCTCCTGAATGAGGTTTCTTATAAAACCTTTTTTTTCTCTGCCGTTGTTCTTTGAAGACATTGATTAGCAGACATGAAGTTTAATTGTTAGATGGAAAGGTATTTTTTTTGTTGTTAGCAAAAAGTATATCTTTTTAATGTAAAGTCTGAGGACAAAACTTTAAAGTTTTTTATTTGCATGCATAACCTCTGATTGATTATCAGATTTGATGAGGCTGGTGTTAACATCAGTGGCTGCTGGATTCAGCATTATGCAACTGTCTGTGAGAAAATCCTGAGATATTTACCACATAAGAGCTATCTAGAGTGCAAAGGCAGAGAAAGTTTACCACTAAAACAATGTATTTTAAAAGCTTCCTTTTTCTTAATTCTGGCCTTGATAAAGGTCTGTAAATATTCAACCCAAAAGCAACTGCACCCATTTTAGTTCAGTAGGTGTCCAGTAAAATTCATGTACTTCAAAAGGAATCTTAGGGGAAGTTTATTTCTCTCAGTTTAGAATCGTTTAGAATGACACGAAGCTGAAAGAGAATGAAAGTGCTATTTGTTGCAGATGTAGCTATATCAATTCTAGTTTGTTCTGTGGGAAAGGAGACACTTGCAAAGAGGAGATCTGATGAAACCAATGTGTAACGTATCCTTGATAGGCAGAGTATCTTAGCGAAAGAAGAGGTTGCTGATACCTCTGTATATTATAAACATACACAGGGGTGGAATTGAGTACATCACATATTACATTTTATTGGGTGCTTTCATATATAATTCCCATCACATCTGTATTTTCAGTTTTCTATTCTTTGTGCATCTCACTGAACGAACAGTAAATAAAATCTCAGTTGGCATTTCTGCACCGATCTCTTTCTTGAGACTATTTTGATATGAGTACCTCATCCATCTGCTTGCTCTCAAATTCCCTCTTGGGCTTAGAGCACAGGTGCTATTGTAAGAGAATTTGTTGAATATTTGATAGAGTTTGCCTTATGTTTACAAGTAACGAAAGGTCACCACCCTTGTTTATTGAGATTTCAGCTATCCTGTGCTGACGGCATGCAACTATTCATGTAACAGATATCAAGCAAACAGGTGAGCTTAACCTTTAAGGTAAAAGCCAATAGTTTTGAAGGACATCATTTACTGCAGTGTAACTATTAATATAAAAATGTGCATTTATTGCTTTCAAGAGGAACAAGTACTGAAGTGATTGGTTTCTTCAATCCTGAGAATATTCCCAGTGTGAACCTGATCTTCTAAGGTGTCTGAACAGGCTTTATGTTGCAAAATTTTTCAGAATATCAACACAACTTTTTTACTTTCTGTCCTGAAGAAGAGGCTTATGTGTGTACTCAATATTGCAACTAGCTAACACTTTTAGGACAGGCATACTGAGTAATATAGAGCAGTATTCCCTTTCCATAAGCCCCTTTATGTGGCTTCCCCAGTTTCACCTGAATTTGTGAAGGCTCTTTGAATCTGGATCATTGCAGTGAAGCATGCTGATGATCAAGACAAATAGGAGGCTCTGCTGAATATCATACTAATTGAATGACTGTAGTATTACTTGATATTTAACTGAAAATTATTGTACTGCCTTTGGTTTAACCTCCAAAAGGTTGTAAATTGTTGAAGTGAAAATGCACAACTCCACCTTGTTAAATGACAAATTGAAACTTAAACATTTACACAACAAAGGATAGCACAGGGAGGGTGGTTTGCATTTTAGAAAATCTTGCATATAGGATAGGTGCTTCTTTTAAAATAATGATTAGAAATATAGTGAAATATGTTGTAGTTTTGCTTCTTTTGAATATTTTAAAATCTGTCAAGTCATGTCTTCTGCAGACGACACAAAGCTGGGCAGAAGCTGATCTACTTGAGGGTAGAAAGGCTTTACAGAGAGACCAGGACAGAGTGGCTCTATGGGCTGAGGCCAATCGTATGAGGTTCAATAAGGCCAGTTGCTGGGTCCTCCACTTGGGTCACAACAACCCCATGCAACACTTGGGGAAGAGTGGCTGTAAAGTTGCCTGGCAGAAAGGGACCTGGGAGTACTGATCAACAACTGGCTAAATATGACCCAGCAGTGTGCCCAGGTGGCCAAGATGGCCAAGCAGCATCCCGGCTTGTATCAGAAGTAGTGTGGCCAGAAGGACTAGGGAAGTGATTATGCCTCTGTACTCGGCACTGGTGAGGCTGCACCTCAAGTACTGTGTTTGGTTTTGGGTATCTCAATACAAGAAAAGTACTGAGGTGATGGAGTGGGTCCAAAGGAGGGCAGTGAAGCTGGTGAAGGGTCTAGAGCACAAGTCTTATGAGAGGCTGAGGGAACTGGGCCTATTTTGTTTGAAGAAATGGAGGCTGAGGGAAGACCTTATCCCTCTCTACAACTACCTGAAAGGAGGTTGTAGTGAGACGGGGGTCAATCTCTTCTTCCTAAGTAACAAGTGGTAGGATAAGAGGAAATGGCCTCAGGTTGTGCCAGGGGAGGTTTAAGTTGGATGTTAGGAAAACTTTCTTCAATGAAAGGGTTATCTAGCCCTGGAAGAGGCTGCCCAGGGAAGTGCTTGAGTCACTATCCCTAGACAGTTTAAAAGTTCTGTAGACATTGTGCACAGGGGCATAGATTAGCAGTTGACTTGGTGGAGTTAGTTAATGCTTGGACTTGGTGATCTTAAAGGTCTTTTCCATCTTAAATGAATCTATGATTCTTTCTTCTAGAATTTTTTTGCAGTGTAATTTTATGGTCAGATCCTGCAAAATTTCTTGAAAAGTAAAAACTTCAAAAGAAGTGTAATTTTATTTCAAGAAAACTAAAGTTTTAATAGAGTCTAATAGCTGGTGTTAAGATCTTCCAAAACTGAATCCATTTATCATTACAGTAATAGAAACATTAGTTTCTTATTTTTATATGTGGCAGTGTAATGTTAATTGCAATTATATGGTTGAGAATGTTCATTCAAATTTAGCCTTAATGCATCAAAGAAAAAAAAAAGTTACATCTTTTTTTGTATGTCAAACACAAGTCCCCTTTCAACATTGTTCTGATCTTTTCTGTGTGTTTTAAGCTCTGTCCATCTAACAATGGGCCAGTCCTCCAGATGTTCATCGTATTGAAGCTTGTAACACCTATTCTTCAGCAAAATAGAGCTTAAGAGGCTTTACTGCGGAAATGAAATAGGAGTCAAAAGAGCTGAGTACGTGTCAATCACTGCTTAGGTAGAATAGCCAGTTATGTATGGTAGCAATCCAGCTATGCTTTTTATCTCACAACCTCTATCATATTTGTCTTCATGAAACCGTTTTGAAGATGTGAATGTTGTTTTTACTTTAGGTTTGATAGAGTAGTGTTTATTA
>NW_008603498.1:29278-32041 GCF_000691845.1 Merops nubicus | reverse complement strand
GGGAAAGAGGTTTCTTTATTCTCAGTGGTTTCTTTATTCTTAAGAAAAAGGAGAGCCCTGAAAGAATCTTAATAAAGATATGATTTAGATACAAAATGATGGTGATTTTCTTCAGTGTTGCATCTGTCAACAATGTTCTCAAGAGTTTTATGGCTCTTGAGTTGCAGGACTTGCATTCTACCCTAAAGTTATTCAGCCAGCTTACAGAAGAAGCCAGCTGATAGATGCTTATGGATGGTGGAATGGCAGTTTTGTCACCACATTTGATGCAAGAAGGAGTTGATGTCTACCTGAATCATAAGTAGGTCTTGAAAGAAGACTGATAGCTTGGCATTGCATTCTTTCTAGTATCTCAGAGATAATTACAAGGACACACATTACAAGGAACTACACTACTACTACTACAATAGTTACCCCGGTATGGCAGATGCTTAACTGGAGGTTTGATCAAAACCCTTCTGGCAGGAACCTGCCTGCTAAGAAACAACATCTCTCCAGTTTTTGACAAGTGACCTGTGATCCAATGCCACCAGAGTAAGGTAAATGCACATAGGACTATTGGCATTATCTGAGGTGCAAACAAATCCTAGTGCTTTTGCTGAACTCAATGCCATAGGTCCTGTAAATACTTCTTACAGACTTGGAAGGAGCCAATCAATTATCTACTCCCTGTAGGCAGGGACTGACGAAGACTAATATGGCATATCAAAAAAATTTTATGCTTTTCACTTTAGTACTACTGAAGACTACATAGCAATCCAGAATGTTTCTATTCAAACTATCATTGTCATGCTTAACATCTATGATTAGGTCAGGAAAGATGTATGAGAGTTTCACTTAACTGAAATGTTTAAAACTACTTGAATTTTTAAGTTCTTAGTCTATCCTCAGAATTAGACAGATACCTTTTCTTTTAAAATTATTTTAATTTTTGGTAGAATAATACCAATGATAAAATGAAAGCAGAACAATGGGGAAAACAAAAACTTAATAATGTGAAGGGTAAATATGTACTTCAATGCATGATCATCCTCTAGAAGGACATAAGGGGAGTGTGGCTACATGTATTGAACCCCACAGTGCTGAGAGAATGAAAAACAGTAGCACAGAGGGGACAATGATCCGGACAACACCGTAAGAATTACAGTATAGCCTGGTTTAATAGAGCATTCTGTCTTTAAGATGAGCAGATGCCAGTCCCCAGTGGATGGCTAAGAATATCCTTCCTTAACAAAGGGACTAAGAAAAAAATCATTAAAAGACAAGATGGAACATATCTAGGCAATGACCCTCAGCCCTCTTTGGAATACAAATTGAAGCCTTCAGTGTTTCCTTTTGTGATAAATGGGTTTTATCTTTTGAAGCTTTAGTATCTGACTTGTGATCCTAGATTTCATTTTTCAAGTGAGATCTCAATCAGCATATGGACCATTTACATGTTTCTAACTTTGGGCAGGTTAAATCCTAAGTAAATGTCTAAGGAGAGTGAAATTCAGAAATGTAGAACAGCTATTAGGAATATCGTGCTCCCACATTCTCTCATAAGCTTCATTGCTGTCAATGAATTGCACTGTGACACATGTTCCAGATATTTTATTGCTATCAGTTTTTGATAGTTACCTTAAAGTATTAGCTGACAGAAAATAGTGAATTATGCCAATGAATGGAAAAGAAAAAAAAAATGTCATAACAGGAATTTCTGTAAAGAAATATGATTCACAGGGAACAGCGTTCAAAAAGCATGCAACAATTCTGATCTTTAACAGTAGGCTTACACAATAACTTAATACATGTTAATTAATTTTAACATTTTCTTTTCATTTGTTTCCATGGGAAAGAGAACTGACCTTTGAAGTGGTTGCTAAAGAGACCTGTACTTGAATGTAGTAAGAAGCAAATCCTGAGAACAGATTGTGATTTCAAACTGGGAATAGTTCATAGTTACAGGGCATTTAGAAAGATTCATTGAAGTGGTCTGCGTCGCTGATACCAGTAGAATCTGCATAAAACCATGAAGTGAGTAGTAAAGCATTAAACACAAATTGAAAGGGAAAAATAAGATTCCATTACTTTGATTTCATTTGTAAATAATTAAAATATGCTTATCTAGAGATAATTATAATGTAAGGTATCAGTCATTAGTATGTTAGTTCTGTTATCTGGTCCTAAATGCAACTCTGTTAATGTTCACTGTGGAGAAGTGTTTTGGTAAATCTTGGTTATGACTGATGTTGGTCCACATTCAGATTCACATAAGATGGAAAGACCTAGTGTGTGTGTGTGTGTGTGTGTGTGTATACTTTATATATATATAAAAGAAGTGTTAAATACATAATTCTGAAAAACTGAAATTTAGTTCTATAAGTATGTACCAATATGGTGAGAACAGGAACTATGTGAAACTTTCCCCAGATTCAAAGTAAAATTTGAAGCAATCTTCTGTGGAGTCAAAACAAGTTCAGATGCATTTGTGTTATATTTTTACATTTTCTGATTCAAAATCTAAGGTCTAACTAGTACCAAAAATTCTAAACCTCCTGCTTGAGAGGCTATTCCCAGATTTATGGCTGTACTGCAAGAAGCTAACTTATACAGTCTTGAAAAGCTATGCAGCCTTGTGAGATTTCCACTCCAGAATTAGATTCCATAGACTTGTTTCTTTAGTTAAGTTTCAGGGAAGCACTGAACTTATATACACGTCTGAGACAATCCAAATGTCTAAAACTGGAAGTTTGCTTATCTCAAATTCTTTCTTATAATACA
>NW_008603498.1:23865-29247 GCF_000691845.1 Merops nubicus | reverse complement strand
CTGCTGAACACAGTGGAATAGATTTTCTGCCATAGTTACATTGCCTAGGCACAACTGAGGATTTTTTGCTTATGTTGATATGGCTGCAGGAAAACGCTGCACACAGATGCTACAGCAATATTGAGCGATAAGTTGTGCTTAAGTTAATAAACCTTTGCTGCTGCTGTTGTCTTTGTAGTAATTGTTTTTTATTAGAGTTCACTCTACTTGATAGGTAACTAAAAACCTCTCTGTGTTTAAATATCAATTCCAGTGACATGTTCTCTTATACTTCTATGATAGCTCATGGGAGATACATAGAGCAAGTATTTTTGCCTGGATGAGTACTAGTTACTGTTGTGGTTTAACCCCAGCTAGCAACTAAGAGTGTGAGTATGAAATAATCAAATACCGTCACAATTAAAGAGACTAAAAGGAAAACAACGTTTGAATAAATGCATAAACAGTCACAAGTCTAAAGTGTGATTAAGCTTGAAGAAAAATATGTAATTTATAGCTATAGTAGTGCACAGAAACTCTGCACATCTTCAAATTTTATGATTGCACATATGGCAAGCTTGCATTTGTTAAATGAAAGATAGGGTACGTCTCACTCTACAGTCCACAGAAGCTGTATAATTTCACTGGGGATTTGGGAGTGTAGTACTTTGGATTTGGGAAGTGCCCTGTGGACTTCACCAATATATTTTTCTCCATTAGAATGCGACAACAACAACAAAAATAGCAAATTGAAAACAGTATATGAAGTAAAGGCCCTTCAGAATTTCTTTATTTCAGGTCTAGCCCATAGGCAGAAAAAGTGCTTGAAAAAGTTTGATAAAAAGCATGTCCAAAGCATGGATTGTGTACACAGAATATTTTGCTTAGGACATGCAGACATTTGTAAAAACAGTCAGAAGTAGCTGTTAGACAAGGGACATAGATCTTGAAGGCATTATGAAAGTGATACACTACTGGTTTCTTGTCTTCTCATGTTGTTCTTTTTTTTTTTTCTTCTTTACAATTGACAGATGATTTTGCTAATCATATAAGCAATTTTTTATTCTCAGCTGCTACATAATTATGTATCTATCTTATTTTGACTTGAATGATCAAATAAAACTGCAGATCTCCCAGTACGTTATCACAGTGCTATTTTTTTTTTTAAATTAATAGGCCCTTTCCAAGTCTTTCATATCATTGTTGTACTTAAATGGAAATGGTGGCTCCTTGAAAAGGATTCATCCTTCCATAATGCAATTATTTTTATACCCTACACCAATAACATTTCAACACTGATTAGCTAATACTTGAGCTAAGGACAGGGTTTTTTGTAGTGTAGATATAGACCTCTAAAATTGTGTCGTTTTGTGCTCGTTGATGTATCATGGTTTTGAAATCAAATACATTCACCTAGTACATTAAAAACATAGTTTATTTCTTAGTGACTTAAACTATTAACTGAGGACATCTAGGCTTGTTTGCTTCTATGTACTTGTCTGTACTAAGTTCAGTGGGAAAATTTTTCTTTTTTTGTATGTTACTCACAGAAAAGACATATTTGTAATATAATTACAGTTTCTAGAACTGGAAATTATATATATTAAGTTTGCGTTGTTCTTTCTAATGAGCAGTATTGTAGCTGATTTAAAATTGAATTTTATCTGTTGTCATGCTTCTTGTTTACCTACCCGTATTAGGTTCCTGTGAAATCTTAGGGCTTTTCTTTGTTTTGGGTTTTGTGGTTTTGGTTTGTTGGGTTTTGTTTGTTTGTTTGTTTTCTCCTGGTCATCATCAGTTTCAGATTGCCCATAGTTCTGAAGCAACTTGCTAGAAATAGCACCAGCATAACCTCACTCCTGATGCCACTGGCATTTTAAGCACCATGTGAGACAAATATAATCTGCACAGGTTTAGACAACAGAAGGGCTGAATGCTGGCAGTCAATGCACGTGGGATGCCAGCTATTTCCAGATCATAGGGTTGGGTGCGTGCCCAGCCACATCCCAACAGGATGTTTGAACGAGACCTGCATGTACATCCTCCTCAGCCTTCCTACCCTGTCTTTTGTTGACAAAATGTTGTAAATAGGCTAGAAAGAAGTCATGGTCTTCTCCAAGTCCAGTCCCATGATCTGCTTTGCCACTGTAAAATCTGGGGCTTCCAGGTGTCCACAAGATGCGCATTCATGAAGTGTCTTTAGTGTTTTGTAAAAACAAGTAGTTGCCCTGTGGCTACTAGCAAACCAACAGCAAAGCAGTTAAGGACCAACAATTTTTTTAGGAAAAACCTCTCACCGTGAATGCAGTCTAGATATGCATATCTTCCCAGTATATTTCAAAAAGTTTTAGTTCATAATCAGATGTTTGTTTAAAGTTGCTTTTGTAAAGTACATGCGTAGGGATTGTGTACCACTGGAGAAAAAATAATTTCTTCATATACAGTATAATTGCCTGTGTGAAAGAGGCAAACAGAAATTTGTACTGCAGAATCAGAAGGCACAACAGAAAACACAAGGGTTTAGGAAATGACAAGTTCTGAGATATTTCATATTCCCTAGTCCAAAGATACTTTGTGATTCTTGATGTAATTACAGTCCTGGGAGAGCTGTCCCAGTTGTGGTGTCTCTCCTGCCTGCCTGTCTTATTGAAGCTCTAGTCAAAATCTTTTGGTGCTGTCAAACCAGGATGTTCTTTCCCTCTGAGCTCCATGACCTGTGTTTCAGGATATTTTGCCACCTTCTTGTGTCTGGATAGCAGGTTTTCAGTACTCCTTTTGGACAGGCAGTTTAGTACATTAAGTTTGTGTAATTTACTTGAATGAAGGTAAGGTTTGACTCCTTATTTGCCTGAATATTGTATCCCTAAATTAAGTCTTCAGTTCCTAAAAAATCAAGAATTTTTCTGTAAATTCTAAATCCCCAATTTTCAAGCACAGCTTTCTACTAGAGTTTACTAACTGTGAATTAGTTAATGAACTTAATATATTCATAGGAATACAGTTACCTTAGATGCTGATGTTTCATTTATGCTCATGAATCAATAGATATTTTAAAAAGCTGGCCATTTCTCTTCATAGATCTGTATATGTATAAAAAAACCCCAAACAAATCTCAAACCAAAACCTAAACAAGTCAATACAATTAACTGTTCCTATAGTTAGAAAAAAGTTAGTCTTAACAGGATACCTGAACATGTACTTTAGCTGTACTTATCTGTATGATTTTTACTTGTTCAAATGTTATTTACTTTTATTATTGTATACCAAATGTAAGACAGGATATATGTAAACAGTGGTGATGAGAGACATTGCTTAACATAGCCTGTGGTTTATATGAAATTATATGGATTTTTCTGTCAAGTCTGAAATATCCTACCCTACTTATTTGCAGTTTCTAAGTGTTATTCCTAATGAAAACTGAGTCTATAAACCAGAGGCATGAGAAAGGTAGAAAATCTGACTATCTGTGCCATCAGAAAATCCCTTTCTATATTTTCCAGTGTTGTATCAACCCATGTTTGAAACTGCAATAAATTATGAACCTGGTAATCAAGAATGATTGTATCAATGTATTAATTTTAAGACCTTTATTGTAACACAAAGGATCAGAATACAGTTCTTTGTAATCACAACAAACTGAAGTGTGAAATGTACATTTCAGAATGTACTTTGGCTTCAGTAGAGATGATAAAATTGCATATGACAGTGACTGCAGAACAGTTCATACAAGAGATGATTAATTGCTTTTCTTTCCTTAAATCAACATGAAATTCTTTCCATGAAGTGTTATTTTGCACAAAGCATGCCATATGATGTTGATGAAGATTCAGATTAGGTATGACATTGAATTTTGGCTGCTGTTTGCTCTTAAAAAAAAATTTAGAGAGTTAAAAGACTTCAACTCTTTTAAACAGTTTTAGTGTTGGAGGTACCTCTAAATATGTGAAATTCACTTGCAGAATAACTTCAGTATTTGAATTTCTAAGTTGTGAAACTGGTTGCACTCTTTTAATATAATTGTATCTTTTTATAATTGTTTTCATAGAAAAGTTAATTCTAACCTGGAAGGTCAGAAGTGGGAAAACAGGACAAATTAAAAACCACAAAGGTAGATGAAAGAAAGCTCCAAAATAGGAGCTGGAAAAGCTGTACTCAGTGTCCCGATCTGTTACAGGTTTTCTGTTTGACATTTGGAAAGTCGATTAATGGGTCTTTATGTCCGTTTTTCATATATCTTCAGCATAAATATATTTATATATAATATGATGAGAGCTCAATTTAAATACCTTCTATAGTTAGAAATAACAATCATTAAAGAAGCCTTAATATATTTTTAACAAGTGCAGGACAAAAGAGAGTAGGCTGTAACTTTTCCTAATTCAAAATACCACTAATACACCTTTTATTTGTCATTGTCACCATTCATCCTTTATGTGACATGTATCATGTTTTCTTTTGAAGTAAGCCATATGAAATTGCTGCAAAGCAATAATTCTAAACTGCTAGGTAATATATTATGTGCTGTGAGTATTAACAGTGGCAAAGTGATGAGAACAGTAAACAATTTTTAGGTACCCCCTGAAGGAACTATTCATCTTTTCCATGACATAAAGTAGAATTTCAGCCTGTAGGTTAAAAATAAGAAGTGCCTGACCCTGAATTATGAGCTATCAGTTTTCAACTCCCCCACCTCTTCAGAACTAATACCATTTTTCTGTGAATTCAGTATTTGACTTCCCTGAGCCTTTTTTGCCTATTGCTACTGTAGATGAGCTCTATGTAATGTACCAGCACTAATACTTTGCCAGTGAGTAAGAGAAATGTAGTCAGTGCATGTGCACAATCTCAAGAGACCATGTGATTTCTGCTTAATGATAAAATGTCTTTACTAATACAAATTCCTGAATTATTCCTAATCCTAAGTGTTCTACCCAGTTTGGTAGTGCTTCACTGCTTGTTTGTTTATGGCAGCATCTTTCCCTTTGACAAGCTGAATGCTCATTTACAGTTTGTGTGACACAGTGGTGAACATTAGGTTTTTCCTGAGGGTGTTTTCTGACCACCACTGGATATTCAATGTGTTTAGCTACCATGAGAGTGCAGAAGAAAAATGCAAGATACTCCTCTTTAAACTGTTTGGGTTCCTAAGACACTATTGGTGCCTGTTTTTTCATGGAAAAGCTTCCTTGGATAGATATAGCTCTGCTTCCTTTGTCTATGGCTTCAAAAATTTCTGATTTTTGAAATGCTCAGAGAATGTCTAGCTTAGGATAAACACTTATCAATGGTTTCAATGCTATCTTCAGCCTGAGTGGATTTGAATACTTTGCTTCTATGTCTTGTGAATTTTTTAACTGATGAATTATGAGCTACTCTGGACAAAGGTGCCCACTGTTTGTCTCT
>NW_008603498.1:0-23842 GCF_000691845.1 Merops nubicus | reverse complement strand
TGAACTTGGGCCTCTGTGCAGCCAGAAAAGTAAAAGTTGTCCTTAAAAGTATGGGAAGTGAGTTAAAACTAGCTTTGAAACAGGAATTCAGGTGTAGATGTCTGATGTGGAATGGCTGCCCTAGGATACAGAACTCTCACCATGCCTTCTTTTCTTTTTCTTGCTTATGATTTAGAGTTTCTGTGTTCAGCACATTGACCCTAGGAACCCAGGTCTCTTCTGTACCTTTATGAAGAATTTTAGGTTAGTACTGTGAATTCTGCTAGGAAAACCCTATGCGTTTAAGTCATATTTGTGAATGCCTGCATATACCTTAAAAAGCAAAAACACTTCCATGCCAAAAAAAAAAAAAAAGGAAAAAAACCCACAAAAACAAAAAACCAAACACAAAAAAAACCAAACCAAGCCAACAACAAACCGAACCAACCAACAAAACAAACAAAACCACAAAAAAAAAAAAAAAAAAAAAAAAAACCACTACAACAACTACAAAAACCACAACAAACAAACAAAAAAAAACACACCAAAAAAACCACAAAAACTAACCCCCCCAAAAAAAACATTATGGGTTCGGAGTAATGTTGCTAAGTTATATTTTTTTGTTCCATTTTCCCACATTAGTTATTACTTTATTATGAATAGAATTATTGAAGAAGTACTTGAGATATCTAGAATTTGGTCTTTTATTAGTGTTCATTGACACAGCAGCAAAAGAAAGGATCTTTTATATATACCCAGCAGAGCAGTATGTCTAACTATGGAGACATTCACATATTGCTCAGCATTTTAACGGTCAGGTTTGAGACTCCTTCACTCTGTCTACCACCTCACTCTTGGGGAAAATAGACATTGACTTTAGCAAATATTTTATCAGGAGACTGTGCTGAGGATGAAGAAAATACTTTTAGTGGCAGGAATTAGGAAGCATAGCATGTGTAGGGAGCAAACCCAGCCTTCACAGAGGAGAACGTTTTGTTTCAGGAAAAGTGGAAGGTTGTATTCCTCTTCTAATTCCTCACCTGGTGATACTTTTTGCCCTTCTTCCCTTTCCCTTCAGTGCAGACAGCATGATATTGATGACACAAAGGGCTATGAATTTAGCAGAAACACATACTGTGTACATGAACAAATACTGGGCATAAAACCTGGGACACTTGCTGTTTAAACATGCAGCACACCTGCTAAACTTGTTGCATTTTTTTTTTTTGGATGAAGAACTTTAGCAGTGCAAATGACTTTGTTGTTGCTGTTAAAGTATTTGTAGCCACTTCAGCAGGGGGAGCCAGATATAAACGGGCTTTGAAGGCTTGTTGAAAAGATCATGATGATTTTTTCTTGTCAGTGATCTCAAGGTGAAAGGTTTGTTATCATACTACTTTCTATCATGCAAAATGCTTGCGTGGTGACTTTTCTTTTACAGAGGCAGTTCTATATGTAATGATATAATCAGTCTATCAAATATGACATTAAGGACGTAGAGCAAAATGTTATGACAGTATACTGGCTGAATTTTACTTTTTCATTATCAGTTTGTTAGGGGAAAAGGGAACATTCAAACACAAGGATAACAAAAGTGTCCCTTAGCCTTACACATTAACCAGCCTTACGCATTGTTATCCGAAGCTACATTTGCTGTGCAAAGCATAAGTAATTTCTATGAGCAAGTGCCTATTTTTTGACCTATATGGTGTTTTAACTCTTAAAATGTGTCTCCTCTTTCATCAGTGTCCTTTCAGTCTCATATTTCTGAAAATGAAAATTTGAGTATAGGCTTTGAAATTAACCCAGCCAAAATCAGAGTAGCCTCCATTTATAAGTGTTTATAAATTGTACTGTCCTTGTCTGAAAGGAATATTGGTATTTATCTAGTATATCTTTGCTTTAAGTAAGTAGTGACCAGCCTGTCAGCTAAAGAAAAAATATGTTAAGTCAGACATCACAATGAGGGTTCAAAATTGAATTGCAGACATATACTATAATGGTATTTTTCATTCCATGAGATTGCTGTCTTCCAACATTACGGAGGAATGTCTGATTAAAAGGAAGGCTTCAAGTTAATTCCCAACATACTCCTTGGCAGCTTTTTCATTTCACTTATAGGTAGGAGCAGGTGGTGTCATTTAGAATTAAATACTTCATGTCTAGGTTGGCAGGGAAACAGCATTTAGTGATGAAATATCCCTGAAATGAATCTCATCAATTGTTCACCAATTTGTGTTTTTTTTTTTTTTTTTTTTTTTTTTTTATATTTACATACTGTAATGCAAGTACAATGGAACATCTTATATTTAAACTGCACTTAACAGTGAGTTTAATACAGAACCAATAAATAATTGGACCAAAATAATTTCAGAAAAAAGATCTTACAGCAATACTGTGTCCTTTTTTGTTAAGAGATTAATACCTTTTTTTTCTTTAAGCTGTGATTTAAGGGATCTTCATAGCTTACTAGTTTGTAGTATTATTTTACAACCAGTTTGCTTTTGTTGTAATGTTAACCTATGTGAAATATGAAAATGTATATACCTTACTCATATACTATGTAGCTATTTTTCATAATATTACATAAATGGTAACTACGCTACATTTATATCCTAAAAGTTTAATTTGGTATTGTACTGTGCATATCTAATGGTTACTGGATAGTAACCCCAAAACTTCCCAAAAATTCATCTTTGAAACAATGAATCACATTTTTAGTCCAGATATTTTCAGCAAGGGCTCACCTGTGTCATAGGTGGAGCTCCATATTGCAGTTGTATTTGAGAAGCCAGGAAAGACAGAGTATGTTCTTTGCTTTGCACCCCATCTACTCTATCAGTAAATATTGAAGGGAAAAAGACCCATACCAATGTTATATCTGTTATTAATAGGTCTAATAAACTAAATTTTGTAGACTCCATTGCCTACAAAATTAAGGGACCGGAATTGGAAAGAATTCTGGTACTGACTCCCAGAGGGCACCCAGCACCAAAAAAGGATGGAATTTTAGTTCCAGGTTGAACTCCTGCTAGGTTTTGTGCTCTCTGTGGAGCTTGAATTTGCTTGAAATAAAATTGACCTGTTAGAGACCTATTTAAGAAAAGAAATAGTATCATCAACAGGAAGAAGGCAGTTTGGCTTAAAAGCCATAGTGAGAGTCAAATTATCTGCTCTCCCCTGTTGATCCTGTTCTAGACATTCAGGTAGTGCTGTGACATTTCCATTTGGAGTAGTTTAGATAATGCCTAGCACTTCAACCAGTTCCCTTTAACATTTCTTGTAACTAGGTTCATTCTTTTTTTTATTTTTTTCCCTGGCTTTTCTGTTGCTGTCTCAGTCTGATTTACCTCATAAAGCTTCATTTTGTTACTCACAGAAAATTTCTGTGTTCTGTAAAAGCAATTAGTTTAAAGAGCACCTTAGTACTCTTGTTTCCTAAACAAATATGTTGCATAATGAGACTTAAATTAGCCTGAGCAGCTCAGAGACTCTGGACAGGAGAGTTGCAGCTTGGAAGATTTTTTTTCTTACATTTTCTTTTGTAGAGTAATTAACTAAATATTAAAATGCTCAGTCACTTTTTCATCTCTGGCTGCACACTCTTTGAAAAACATTTTATGTTTATGAGACATGCTCTTTCACTATTACTTTCTGTCACTTCAAATTCCATATTACGAAGATTTCTACAAGAGAATAAAGCTGACCTTAATATGGTAGCACTTTAATACCATCACATGCTTTTAATACTGACAGATGATGATTTTCATAATTACTATCATAATGACTTTCCTGTTGTTATTGTGTTCCTTTTCTTCATTATCAGTGAATATTAAGATATAATTTAACTTACAAGGTACATACCAGGCAATTAACGTTGAACCAAAGCCAGCCCTACAGTTTCATTATAATTCATAGGCTGTATAGTTAAAAAAACTAAACAACATTACAAAGATTAAGTAAATTGATTACATGCTTTATTTATTTGACGGTGGTTTTCAGAACAGTTATATTGACACATAATAGTAACAATGTGACAAATTTTGACAAGTAAAGTTCAGATATGCATATAGAACACTAGAACTTACATTTTTACATAAGCTTTAGACTAGGCTCCAGGAAGTAACTGAGTTTTGGTATTTCTGTTCTTGAAAACCCATCTGAAGAATATAAAGGAATTGTAGCTCAGTGTCTGGATGTTTATTGTTTACTTGAATGCAATTCCCTTTAGGGTGTATTGTTGAGCAGTTCAGAAGTGAAGCACCTAAAATCAAAGTCACGTTTATGAATGTAGGCTGACTCCTACTGTCTTGTCACTGATACTCAAGCTACATACTTTGAAAAATATTTGACACATCTCAAGTAAGAAACCTGTGAAATAATTTAATTCAAAGTAATCTATGATTTTTTTTGAAACCTTTTAAATTCCAACTTTTTCACTGTCATAAAGAATTTTTCACTATCATGCCCAAATTTTTGCCCTTGTACACACTATCCTTTTTGCACTACATCCAAAAAAGACAGTAATGCCAGAGCTTTCCAGAATTTTACTCAGAGCTATGTCCTCCATTCTCTTAACTCTGGGTGAAAAATAGCTTTTCAGCCTTAGGTGGAAGGGATGGCAGAGAGATTCCTGCTGTCAACAGGTAGTAAACTGACAGAAAGATGGAGTAGTGGCTCACACAATCTGGCCTCAATGGAGACATGAAGCAAGCACAATTAAGAACTGGAACAGTCTATGAATGGAGAGGGTGGAGCAGCTAGACTAGAATAAGGAGCATGATAAAAAGTTTAAAAGAAAAATAATTGAAAAGCTAAATAACCATATTCAGTAGCTATGAAACTAGCTAAGAAAAAAATGATGGTAACAGGTTTATTAGTATTTTGTGTCATAAAGTAGTAACTGTATGAAAAGAAATTGTCATGGACTTGTACAGTTTACTTTTCTTCTAATCAGACTGTGGGGTTCGGAGATATTATTCTGTTCTACAAGACACAAGAACACATATGGATGCCTAAAACACCTGCACGTGCTTGCTCACCAGTCTGTGTCCAACATGCTTCCCACGCAACAGGCTTTGAATTTCCTGATGCCCTTTATTCTGTTCTCCAAAAAGATTGTCTTCTAAGCTCTGTGCTAGCTGTAGTCATGCATCACATATCCATTTGCTTTCTGTGTCTTACTCCTTAATTCCTTATTGTTTCCTCTTTAAAAATTCATACACTGTTACCTCCTATCTCCTCATCCTGCTAGTTGTATGCTATTTAAACTGAATGTTTCTCATATAAATTAATTTTTCCAGCTTCACTAAGAATTCTGTTGATTTTTTGATTTGCCTCTTTTTATTTTGTTTGAGAGACGAAGAAGCAGAGGGCAGATGAAAGAAAGTATAGATTATAGAAACAAAACACTTTTAGGAAAAAAAAAATGCCAAGAGGAGAAAAAGAAGAAAAAAAGATGGCAGAACAGAAACAGTAATTGAATTACATGTAAAAAAACCCTATTCTTATAGAAATTGGATTTTAAGTGCATATTGACCAGTTTTTACCTACCCCACAGAGAGATATGTTTACTGGTAGCATTCAGCTTTGGCTCCACAGTTCAATGTTGAGAGACTGCAATTACACAGCTGTGAACTTCCTGTTATTACTTGTGGTTAATGTGAAAATGAGCCCCCAAGGACAGGGATTACAAACACCTCGCTGCCCATATACAAGGTTCAGTGAACTTCTGAATGGTGTAAGGAGCATTGTTACTCCCCTTGCTCCCATGATTTGATTGTGTAACACATACTACAGTATAGCTCTTGAAGTAAATGCCACTGTTAAGTCATCACCTTTTTACTTCAAGCATATGTTATTAAGAAAAACAATATCTAAAAGTAAATAAGTTTCAAACCCTGATTTCCAATATAGCAAATCAATCTGCTCTACTAACTACAATTTTTGATTTTCCTTTAAAAAGCACAGACTTTTCATACAATAAATATGTATAAGTGGGACATATGCAAGAAATTCCCTTTGAAAAAGCAATGCTACATATAACCTACCTCCAGTGCTCATATCTCACTGAATTTGTTTTGCAGTTCTTTTCATTATTTTCAAATGTGTCTCAAAGGTTAAAATTGATATAAATATACTCAGATTTTGTAGTCTGATGTAGTAAGTAAGCTTTTATATTTTTTGAAAGACCTAATAAGGAACATACTTTACATTTACAATGTAATAGTATCTAAACAGTCAAGAAATATGTATAAAATTATGTAAAGAATTTTCACCCACATTGATACTCTAAATGATTATAGAAGTTCTATGCTCTTAGAAAAAAAGGATGCACATTTTTTTTTCTTCAACTGTCAAGTTAGTAAATTACCTTGAATAGCTCAGGAATATAAAATGAATACATTTTTGTTTGAAAATCAGAGCCCTTCTGGTTTATTCTTACTGCCGTTACAGATTATACATGTACATAACACTGACTATAGTTCTCCGTAAAGATATGTAGTACTGCAAACAATAACTAAAAGATTGTATTTAGAATCTGTATCTTCAAGAACTTTATTGCACAAATAGTAATATATGTAAACTCACAAAATTTTGGCCACCATCATCATGAGTGGCTACTGTAGGCATTCTGGCCTGAATGTACTTCTCTTTATTTAGATCTGAATGATAAAGTTATAAATCAGTTTAAGGGGGAAGGAAAAAAAAAAAAAAAGGTAAGGTCCTAGGTGAGATTTCATCTTCTCTTTCATCTTATCTAAATATTAGACATGGATGTCTGAGTCTGTGACTCAAGGCTATCTCTGCAATCAGTGAGGAAGAAGAGGCATGGCACATGAAAATTCATATTGGGAGTGAAATGATATATCTCAAATAAATTTTGGGCTGAGGAACTAGAAAGGAAGCCAGGAATATGTGTCTCAGTCCTTTAGGTCCAACTTTTAAACACTAAAATGCAGATTGGATGAACAGAACCATTAAGCATAACTCTAAGCTTCCTACTCAGTTTGGTAAAGTCCTCAGATTTGCCAACAGTTTTAACAAAGTCCAAACAGTAGGTTAACAAATCTTGCATGGAAATGTTGTCTTTTCTATTCCAGATATTTCTGAAATGTCTACAATTTTATCCTAGTTTCACTGAAAAATGCTATGTTAATTTTTTATTTTTAGCATAAAATGAAGTAAAAAATAAACTTGATTAAAAACACATATACAGCACTACTCAGTGTGCCTTGATACTTCCATTAAACCTAGTCCTATCAGCCTAATTTTGATCCCAGTCCAAACAGTGGAATAGCTGTTTGAAGTCTGATAAATACTTAAAGTAATACTAATGCCAGTCAGCTAAGGATTATAGAAAATATAATGGATTTTGTGCAATCCAGTATATTTTAATTAACTTGCAAGTAGGACTAAATGAATAACTGATTTTTAGTTCAGCTGATGAACCAAGAAATTATATAGGAAAAGAGAAACTAATTTAATTTTTTAATATTTGTTTTTATTGTACTAAAAATGCTGAAATATACTTTAGGACAACATGAAACATTTCATTTCATAGCAAACTAAACTTTTTGTTTGGGACATGCCAAGCCCCCAACATTTATTTCAATCAAGTGTTGCAGTGCTGTAGGTTAGCTCTCCATGTTCAGAATACCCTCTCATCCTGTGCTCCTGGACAACCTTTTCTAGGCTGAGGTTTAGTGAGGTGTTCTGAATCACTGTTATGTTGCTCACCAGCAGTGTAGTTCCTGGTTCGTATCTGTACAAACTGATCGATGAAGAAATCTCATCCCGCTGTGCTGAAAGTAATTCTTCATGAAAAAAAAAAGAAAAACCAACCCCCTCAAACTGTTGAAACATTCTAGTTATAGAAGATATTAAAATCGGAGCTGCGTGTGCTCTAAAATTACACATATGTACAATCAGAAATGTTCAAAACCATTTCCTGCTTCACTAAGATTACCTTGGTAATTTCTCCCAGGGCTGGGGGAAGATTGATAGTTGGTTAGACCTTGACATACAAAGAAGTCAGGAGATGATCAGGTGTACATCTGGACCTGAAATGAAACTAGGTCCAGTAACAGACATAGCCTAAATCATCTTACTTAAGAATTAATCAGTTGTTTCAAGACAGCATTGATTTCACTTGGTGGAAATCAATCTCATTCTGTGAAGCTAGATGTATATAGAAATGTATACCTATTTGCCTGAAATTGAGAGAGTTTGGCTTTACTGAATACTTTATTATGTTTTTTATTGGTGTGAAGGTTGATTGAGTTGGATACAGCTGGGTTTTTCAAAAGACTGCAAATTGGAAAACCCTAGCTGCCAATCTGGCATAAAATGTTAGATAATTTTTAGACAAGACTGGGTAGTAAGTTTTCTCTCCATTTCTTAATGCAGTCCTTCATTTGGAATTTTGAATATCTCTGTTGTATAAGCAGCAGAGTATTATGATAGCACAAGATTGTTTTTGAAAAAAATATTAACTTAATTAATCTGTTAAATATTTTATCACTGTTGTTTTCAATTACAAAAAAACCCGCTGGTTATCCTCAATGACATTAACATTCATAGGAGCATTATGCAGTAATAACTGGTGTTTCTTTGAGGGATATATTGCACTTGAAGGAATGTGTTCATTTGGTAATGAATTTACATAAATGCAGGTTCCCTCCCATGAAGTAGTAGGGAAATAGGAAAAGATAACACTGGCTCTCATCAATGTGTGTGTATATATATACATATATATGTATATATATATATTTGTTTGATAAGTCTTTAGTTTTGTGTAATACAGGAGGACATATGGGCTTGATAGTCAAGGTAATATGCACTTGTTAATATATTATTACTAAAATTATGAAAAATAAACAAGAGTTTTAGAGATTTACAAGGAAAATGTTTTGATCTGCCATCTTAGTGTCATGGCTGAAGACCAAACGAAAATACAGAGACTAAATGAGTCTGGACACCAATTTAATGACAGATATATGCAATTTTACAAATCACACAGCTTCCCTGTGCCATGAGTGAGACACTGAGACAGAGAAGTTGTCAAGGTTTGTGCACTGGTTTTGTACACAACTTCCCTGTTCCACAGATACTGCACTCTTGTGGAGAAGTTAAGTGAGTAAGTAGTGCTAGTCTGGCTGAGTGGTCTTGGAACATGGCTGTGGGGTACCCTTGGCTTTTCCCTGTTCCCTGGTGCTTCTGGATGCTGGCTGGTGCAGCATCATGAGGCTTCTCTCTCTGGAGTCTTTCCAGAAATTCTCGACTAACCTAAACCTGATCCAGCTGAGTGTCCTTAGTTGTAAGACTGAGTAGAGCATTACTTGTTTGTGATTAGTCTGTTTAAATTGAGCTGGGTTGTGGGTGTTTTTTTGTTGTTGTTGGTTTTGGTTGGTTTGTGTGTGTTTTTTGTTTTTTTTTTTTTTTTTTTTTAAATTTATTTATTTATTTATTTATTTTTATTTTTGGTTTGTTTGTTTGTTTGTTTGGGTTTTTTTTGCTGTTGCTGATGGTGGTGTTCACAGCCTGGTCATTTAGTGCTTCTGCATTTCTTGGTGGTCAGCAGGTTGTTATATTTTGGCACTTGAGCTCACAAAATGCACTCAAGATGCAGGCTGCTGTTTGCAACAGCTGGTTGATAATATTTTGTCTGTTTCTACTTACAAAAAATATTTCCTAAACCTTTCTGCTTTTATTGAAACTAAAGTCATGGGTTTATGCTAACAGCTATGCTAACTAGACCTAACTTATGCTAACTGCTGCACTCAAACACTCTGGAAAAGTGTGCCCAATGCTTCTACTAGGAAGTGAGGTTACATAATAAAGGATTTGATTCTATGTATAGCAGCTGTCTACAGAAAGATATTTGCTGTAGAGGTTTCTTCATCCATAGCTGGTCTCAGAAGTCCACAGTCAGCATGGCTAGCAATCAGTACACAGTAAGCATCCTCCTTTGAAGTATCTAAGAGACCCTCACAGACAGTTGAAACTAAGCAGATCTCAAGACTGACTTAGCATGGCAATTTCTAGGTTACTGTGTTTATTGATGCAAATTATACTTTGTTTCTTCTCTTTGCTAAATATCAGTGGCTAGAAGCTTTATCTCGACTCAGACATACCATCTTTGAAAATGAATAGAGCTAATAAGGATTCACACTTTTCTTATAGTAAAAAGCTCTTATTTTATCAACAGTTCTCTTCATTATTGATCTCTTTTTCTTCTTTGTCTCTTTTTTTTTTTTTTTTTTGCCAGTCTGGATGCATCACTTATTTCCTGTATGGATGTTGGTGATGACAATACAATAAGACATTTTGCTGATATGATCCTCTGCACTTAGGTATCTACATAGCTTTTACTTCAAAAGGCAAACAAAATTATACTTAAAAAGTGTATCACCCAGTTTTGAAAATTTCAATTCTGCCAAGCTTTTTTATTTAAAAACAAAGCAAAACAGCTAAGGAAGCAGTACCAGATTCTTTTTACAGTGCATTGTTCAGTCCAGATAGATCTTTGTGAAGGCAGACAGTGAGTTTCCTTAAGTTTGGGAACATTGGTAATAACATAAAAGAGAATGATAAATACACAGGAAAACTAAAATCAAGCTTCCTTATAACTAAGCCTTAATTTAAACTGCTGTCACTTCAGATCTCAAAGGCCTAGTGGAGAAACAACAGTTTTTGTTTTTTTTTCCCAATCAGCAAAGTACTGCTCATTTTCAAATCTGAGCTGTAACTCACATTTTGGTAGTAATTGACATAACATGTCAAACAAGTGGAATAGTTTTCTGTTGTGAATGATAAAATACAAAGTAAAGACTTTTGAAATATTTAAAACAACGAGCAGCCTCCAGGAAAAATATGCTTTTATGTACTCAGCTATACAAAACCTGCTAGTGAGAGAACTTTTTGTTACAGCTTCAAAATGTTACACAGTACAAGAACCACACTGAGTTGCTGAGGTCTTTCTGCTCTATCTTCCTGTCACTTGTGAAAGTGTAATCCTAGCGGTGGAGGAGAAAGAGGAAAAGACTGGATTAAGTTGCAGTATAGTCTAATTGACCAATGTGAATATTGATGAAATATATTTTAATTGATCTTGCAAAAGGAAATATGTTAGCTTCATAGGATATCAATACAATTTCTATGGTGATTTTCCTCTGTAATGTGTAAATTTAGACAGACAATATAATAAGACAATTGAACATCATGAACCTCCAGTGTGTCTGAAAGAACAATGCATATAATTTTGGAAACCAAAGGATCTTCAGGTAGATTTTAAGAAGTTAATGAGCAATGTTGATTATGGTGGAATTGGTGACTAAGTCTACTTTGGAAAGTAGTGTGAACTAGCAGAAGCTGATCTGAACAGTGATACAGAAAACCCCAATGACCTGTTACTCACATAATAAACACTGCAGTGTTTTGTAACTTGGAATTGTCTCAAGTCTGATCCTACAGACCACTTGCTGCTTGAGAACTTTAGATACATATTGCAGTTTAGTTTCATCTGAAAGTAATTGTGTGTGGCCCCTTTTGTTTTTTTGTTTTTTTTTTTAATTTGCACATCTTTAGATGGGTACAAAGAGACCCTGCAAATAGAAAATATATAGATATACATACATGCATGCACATACATATATGTCTGTATTCATGCTTGCAGTGTGTAAAACAAAATAAAAGAAAGCCCACCTATATAAATGAACTATTGCAAATAGAAACACCAGAGAACTAGCTGGTGGAGAGTGAGTTGAGCTTATAACTTTGGTTTTAAGAATGATATTAACTTGGAATTTTTAGAAAAATACTAAGCATGATTTGGGTTTCCTGTATAGTTGGAGACTGAGGAGTTACCATTTAATAACAACATACTAGTGTGTGAACTCATTCAACAATATGAATGTGTTAGGTTTTTGTTTACAGTAGATTTTTATTTATGGATTTTTGATACAAGGGAGGTTTTAACAAATATTGATGAGATCAAGTTGAAGATGAATTTGAGCAACAAAATAAAGAAAACTAACAATGATGAAGGCCCGTAACCTCTGAGGCCTCTTGCCTGACTGTACTTATTATAAAATCTTATCCTAAAAATCAATATTGTCTCTTAGTGAGGAATTTTTTCTATGCCTCATTAAGTTAGGTTTTGATAAGTTGTTGCTTTAGGAGGTCATAGCAGGTGATCATAATGAACTTTAAAATCTGTGAATCTATTAAAGATGTACACTTTCACTCATTAAGGTCATGTAGTTTCTGTAGGTTCCATTGAGTCTAGAAAGGATCACTGGATCATTTAGTCTAATGTCTAGAATAATGA
This sequence comes from Merops nubicus, assembly GCF_000691845.1. Lineage (NCBI taxonomy): Eukaryota > Metazoa > Chordata > Aves > Coraciiformes > Meropidae > Merops > Merops nubicus. The sequence continues at coordinate 11,532 of NW_008603498.1, read as the reverse complement.
AGTGCATAGATTTGCCCAAGTATCTTTTTGCTTTCAAACAGGTTATTTTCTAGATTAGAAATGCTTTTTAGAGGGAAGAAAAGTTATTTCATTATATGGAAAATGTGACATGTACAGAATGCACTCCATGATAACATTTCTACTGTTTGTTAAGCCCAAAGCATTCCTTATTCTAAAATTACAACTGACAATAGTGATATTATGCATAGTACGACTATAATTTTAGAAGATATTTAATGAAAAGGTTGTTGGGGTTTTTTTATTAACTAGAGAGTTTGAATCCGTGCAATGATGCCCTTCAGCCTTTGATACATGGAGTTTAGGAAGGTATGAAAATGGCTAAAAGGATCATTCACCAAGGGAGCTCAGAATAAGCTAAGCTGGAAATCTAGTTATACACAGTACAGGAAGCTCTCGCTGTTACTTTCACTATTTGTCTCAATAAGCTTAAAACCTCCACAGACACACTTGCATGGACATAATCAGTGTGCTGTGTGGAAATTTAGCTGGAGGACTTTCACAAGTAATGCAAATAAACTACCATTTGAAACTGCATCTTTCAAACTGCTTCAAGCAGGCTACAGCAAGAAAAATTTAATGTAGGTAGGCTGTCTGCTCTTTGTTCAGTGGCCATATACTTCTGGGTCTGCAGGGAAACAGAGCAGGAACAAAACAGTAGATATTTAGAAATAAATTCATTCAGTCACAAAGTGCCAAGGGAAGAATGCATCTTCTGCAAGCTAGTTCCTTTTATTTGTAAATAAATAAAATGCTGCAGTGCAATTTGGATTGTAATTTATGTTATGTAACTGGAAGCTTTGTAAAATGAGTTCAGAAGTTTGCTGGCGACACCAAGCTGAGTAGTGTGATCAATACACTGGAGGGAAAGGATGCCATCAAGAAGAATATCGATGGGCTTGAGAGCTGTGCCCTTGCAAATCTCATGAAGTTCAACAAGGCCAAGTGCAAGGTTATGCACATGGATTTGGGCAATTCTAAACACAAATGCAGGCTGAAAAATGAGTGGATTGAGAACAGCCATGTGGAGAAGGACTTGAGGGTGTTGGTGATGAAAAACTGCATATGAGCCAACAATCATATCCTGGACTGCGTCAAAAGAAGTGTAGCAAACAGTTTAAGGAAGGTGATTCTCCCCCTCTACTCCATTCCTGTGAGACTCCACCTGGAGTGTTGTGTTCACCTCTGAGGTCTTCAGTGTAAGAAAGACATGAGCCTCCTCTTGAGGATCCAGAGGAAGGCCATGAAGATGATCAAGGTGCTTGCAGCATCTGCCCTACAAGGACAGGCTAAGAAAGTTGGTGGCATTCAGCCTGGAGAGGAGACGGTACTGGAAGGCCTCTACAAGGTCTCTCTAGAGCCTAAAGGGGGCTTACAGGAAACCTGGGAGGGACCTTTTACCAGGTTATGTAGTGATATGAGAAGTTTTAAACTGAAAGAAGCGAGATTTAGATTAGGTATTAGGAAGAAATTCTTTACTGTGGGAGTGGTAAGGCACTGGAGCAGGTTACCCAGGGAAGCTGTGGATGCCCCTTCCCTGGATGTGTTCAAGGCCAGGTTCGATGTGGCTTTAGGCAACCTAGTCTAGTAGAAGTTGTCCCTGTCCATAGCAGGGGAGTTGAAACTACATGATCTTTAAGGTCTCTTCCAAACCAAACCATTCTACAATTCTATGAGCTGGTGGTGTTTGTTCCCTTTGCCATCAGTGAAGTTGAATAGTCACTCCTGAAGTTAACTTATCTTCCTTACCTTGGATACATCCTATGATGTTATAAGTTGACTTGTGGTGACAGTCTTTTATGTGGCCATATGTATCTGAAAGTTAGGTATTTAGTCTGAACTTCGCACTTAGATTATTTCATTTAATGTCAATAACATGTCTTAATAAACTTTTCCTGAAAGTCAACAGAACTGATGTAATGCATAGGTTCTTCCAGCAAACTCATCTAAATAATTCCTTTTGTAATTCTTGCAACCTGTGTTCTGCAGGATCAAGGGGTTTAGATATCAGTCATGAAAAGATCAGCATTTTTTATACTGCAGAGTTACAAAAAGCTGGTAGGTCCTTTCCTCACTGGAGAAGATGTGAGAAAATGAATTGAAGAGAAAGCTTTGACACCTTTCTTTCTGCTGAAATATTGTCCAAAGAACTAAGTAACATACATAAAGACAATTTTCCTAAAAGACCCCTGAAGTCATATTGTGTCCTGCTATTAATAGCCCATAACTATAACTAATGGATTGACAGATCTGATCCTTTTCCTTGCTCATGAATTCTCAAAAATCTAGAGTGGATTCAGGTATGTCTGCTGATGTCTCATGTGACTATACTTTACATCAAAACTACAATATACAGTTCACTTTAAAGGTATACATCCTGTGAAATTAGGGCTTCTTCTTAAGAAGGTAAATGGTCCCACAGACAAGTTGACTTCAATGGGAATATTTCCATGATTTTGCTCACAGTGAACTGTAAGTAAGGTTTTTCTTTCCTTGAGGACAGAATAATCAAGATGATAAAACAAGATATCAATTTATTTTCTTGTTTATTTCTATAGTATATATTTTAACAAACTGTCTAATTAATATGTTTTTAACTGAAACTTGGGGATTGACAGCACATTCCAGTCCTTAAATGTTTTTGCCAAAATCCCAGGAAAATAAAATGACTTGGGACTGTAATTTCCTCATGTTCAACCACCTTCTTTTCTAGTGATCACAATTCTGTACTTATGTTTTCTAATCTGTTACCATGGAGATATTACCATACACAGGGCAGTTACTCCTTTGCATACAATCAAGTAGGATAAGAGTGTTGATTAAAATGGTTGCAGAAGAATTTTCATATACAATAACTGAAAGAGGAAAATAGAATAAAATAAAATATGATTTAGCTAATAGAAGAAATAATCTTTGATCATGTAATAGGTCAGAATTTATCCTTTAGATTCCTTCTCTTGCATTGCTTGTTATAGTAGGAAAAATATACTTTTAATTTGGATTTACACTGAAAACACCTTAAGTGAGTATCTAAACAAATAATAATTTGACACAGATTGATAGAAGTCTAACTTCTAGACAATATTTAAGGTTATGTTTCTACTACCGTTGTATAACACCATGGCAAATGGACCTGGAAAGTATGAGACTCAAAGTGCTTTTGCTTCGTATTTGAGATAGGTGGTAAAAAAAAATTCCTTTTCAGAATTATTTTCCTTCTGACATATATATTGTGTACTATTAAGCACACTTTTCAGGATGCTTTGTTCTGTTTAAGTGGTAATAATTTTTACAGTATGTAATTTTAAATTGCTTTTTTAGTACTACATATAAATGTGTGTTTGTAAGGACATTATATTATAAATCTATGTCCAGTTCTATAGGACTGATCTTTTATAACTTTGAATCACTATTATTATTATTGCAGAAAACTTCAATGGCTTTCCCAGCACTGTAGAAGACACTTAAGTGATTCAGAAAGAAGTAAACCATGGGGGAAAAAAAAAAACAAAACAAACAACTCATGCAATGGTGACAATGTTCTTAAATAACTTGTTGAATCACACCATAAAATATTCCTTGCTTGGATGGTCTCTCAGTATAACAGAAGTCAACATAAACAAATAGTCTTGAAAGGACAGAATTAAACTCTACTACATAAATCAAGATTAAATACATTTGAATACTTCCAGTATTTTCTTAGAATTTTTTTAACTTTTCATGTAATGTTGGTATGTCGTAGACTTCTCAGGACTGTGGGTCAGCTGTTGTTGGCCCTCCAAAAGAATGCAAAGTTGGGAAATGTTCCATGTCAATGCTGCAGGAGGTCAGAAAGTGCAGAATTGTCACTGAGAGGAGGATATATGGCTGTCCTTGATAGAAATCAAAAGAAAGACATGATATAAAGTTGCTAGAATGATGGTGGATATATAGACAAGGTCCTTATAGTTGAATCTGTTATTGATTGAATACTTACTGTTTGAATCCTTCAATTGTTCTGAAAACAAAAAATTTTCCTTTTACCATGAATTCCCAATCTTCTGCTTTATGTGTTTACAGTAGTAATGTTTAAGAAACTGTTCTGAATACTAGGACTACAGGAAAGTACTCAAATAATGGCAATAAATAATGGCAATAGCGTATACTGGATGTCCTTCATTTATTCCTTAGAGGAAACCCAGTTTTTGAAGGCATATGTTCTGTAAACCAAGCCCACAACCACTGGGAGAAATATACACAGTCCAAATCTGTCAGCATATCACAAGAAACTGCATATATCTAACATCCTGACAAGAATATCAATAAATGTAAAAGGAGGGCCAGATTTGTCACTTGCTGCTAAGTCCCATTAATTATGTTATGGACAGCTTTTCAGCCTTTTGTTTATAAAGAGTAAAATCTACTATTGCCATGTGTTTGACTGTGTTCTGTTTGTCAATAAAATCTCCTTCCATTATGGTAGTTTGTTTTCTAATACTACTGAAAAAGAGAAGTTTTACTTTTCAGTCATTTCTGAAATTTTCATTTTTACTCATGAATATGTAGCCACCTGCAATGAAAATGGAAATGTACCCACTGGATTCTGCAGAAGTATGGGATGCTATGAGTTAACTGATTTTTTTGTTGTTATTTCTATAAAGTTTTAGAGAAAAAAGATAGTATAACCTATTTAAATAAAATGATAAATCCTAAACAAATATTTTAACCTAGCTAGTACAAATAATATTCATAAACTGCCTTTGAAGGTGTAATTTGATCATAGGCATTCATTATGATATTCAGTAAAGAACAGAGGTATTGTTAGTCTTAGAACTACACTCCTATTTAAATATCACAGTAAAATATAGTAAAATTTCACCCAGATATTTCTATTCATTAACCAACTGTGCCTGCAAAAAAAAATTGATGATTATATATCAGCATTTTCAGAAGAAAATTTTTCCTTTATTTAATTAAAGTCTAAAGGAGCATTTCTGAAAACTTTCTTTTGCTGTCACTGATGACAGCAGAAGTGGTTGTTGCCATGCCAGATTCAGAAAGAAGGTGATAACCTTGGTGTTTGGGCCAGCATTACTTGTTACAGGACAATTGGTTTGGAAAAACCTGAGCAATTTTTGAGATGAAATTGAGTACAAGACAGTTTAGAATTTTTCATTTGCCTAACCTCGTCTACAGATACTAAAGAGATTATTCTTCAGAGTGACACGTTCTGGAGAAGGCAATAGAGAAGATTAAACTATCTTTAATATAGATTATGGATCAATGCTGTGCATGCTGAAAAAAACATTTAGGAGCTAAATATTTAAGCAAATGAATTACTAGTTTTAAGCTGCTAGTTTTTCTTTTTCTTTGCACACTAGCACGTTCAGATAGCCTTAAAATAAATGTTAGAACATCCCTCAGATGACCTTCTTGATCATACTCACAGCATGCTTCCTTGATATAAAATTCAAGTTGACAGCATTGTGAATAGAGAAGTATAGCTGTAGGTTCCATGAGATTCACATTACCTTGCAAATGTGCTCACATTGGATTCTAGAAATAGACATTTCTATATGATGAGATAGACCCTAGTGGGCAGCAAATCAGTTGAGTTTCCCAAGTGTTTGAAAAAAAAAGATTTACACTTTAAATTTCAACAAACTTCGTGACAAGCAAGGGAAAATCTCCAGATTTTCTCAACATTGAGCGTTTTGTTGCCACTTGGCTGAGTGGGAGTTGGATAAGGTGTTGGAGAGCTGCAAACATGATAGGGTGCAAAAAGCAGAAATCTCAATCTAAAAGCAAGGGTGTTCTGTCTAGTCTGAAGGGTATTAGCAGAGTTTAGGTAGATTATTTGCCCCAAAAGCTGTTGCAATGATAGTGAGCTATTAAGACCCCTGTGCATACCAACTTCTGAGCAAATTTTTATTATTAAAAAAGAAAAAAACAGTTTTAGCTCTTGTTAGATAATATAGATGTGAGGGAATTTGTTTAAGCAGAGGCCAGAAGGTTCAGGAGAACACACCTGAAGGGAGGGTTGCTTTTGCCTGCGGTCCTTCTGTTAATTATAAAACCATTTTTGTATGAGGAGAGATCTTTTACAGAACTTATACTTATCCTTGCAAGCAGTTTGCACCCACTTTAATTCAAACATGTTTTCATTGTTTTATAGTTTGTCTGTTTTTTTCCATCAATTGCCCCTTAAAGTTCCAATCCCACATACTGCTGCTAAACTTAGGGCCAAAGAGGAAGGGATGGGTGGAATCTATAGCTTCACTTTTAATACATAACTTGTTTCAATATAAAAGTTAGAAATATTTTTAAAATCTACTCTGCATTTATTTTTATAACACTGCTAGAAATAATTTCCACACCATTGGGAAGTCTGAGGAGGGAAGCAGGGTGCAGCCACAACAGAGGCTGCCTGCAGCTGTGTGCTCAGCAACAATCTTGTTTCTAGGGAATGTGCAATTCCTAATTATGAGAGAATCCTTACTTGGCATAGGAATGACAGACTCATCTGCTTGTTAATAAGAACATTTATTGTCCACATTACAGTGTGATATGCATTGGAGAAGAGCTGCCTGCAATCGTTATGGAAACTTCATTAGTAGCTCAGTATATTCTGGAAATTAAATAGCTCCTTGAAAATGCTAGTGTTGGTCTATGCTTAAGATTAGTAGGAAAAAAAAATAGGTAGCTTGTTTTCTCCCACTTTTTTGTTTGTGATTATGTTTGCAATGTGTGCGTAAACAGTGAAGCTGTTTAGACTGTTAGATCTTGGATTACTCTAAGCAGGAAGATAACTGCCACTATGGGAAACCCTACTGAAATTGGTAGGGATTGCACAAATCACTCTGTTGTGGCCTGGTTTTAGTTGGAAAAAGAAACTTCCCCCCCACCTAATATTTGATTGGGAAAATGAAATTACTGTATATCTATCAGATTCATAATAAATATATTTACAACAAAATATATTTACTTATTGTGGTACAGATCCTAAAAATGATCTCTAAGGCAGAAATGACACACCCTTCAGGGATCTAGAGCTCAAATTTCAATATAAAAACTACTGACTAGTATTTAACTAACCCTCAAAGTCCCTAAGCTTTCAGGGAGTCTCCTTTCCAACACAGTAAGTCCCTTGTTTCCAAGGGTGCCATATATAAGTGATGTTATGTGTACTCTGCCTTAAGAAGTTTAATGCCACCATGCAGCTCAAGTCTTCTTGGAATCCAGAAACCAGATGAAGAGTATGACCTAGTAGACATGTTCCACAGGTCAGACTCCACATAAGAGATAGCTATAGCAGATGTCTTTTCAAAAGCTGGGGGATGTGGGAGACTGGATGCTCTAGTCTGCATACCTGTACATAACCTGGTGGCTCAGAGCTCCCACAAGTGTGCAGTGTAATCCTGGCTGCTGCTTTCTGCAGTATTTCTGCTTTCTGTAGCAAATCTTCGGTTTAACATCTCTTCTTGAGAGGTCGGTTCACAGGGCCTTCTTTTGGCCATAGGAACTTGTATCTTTCTGTAGTGATGCTCACTATCAGTGGGTTAGCACAGTGCAGTTGTAGCTCTTTGAAGAAGGAATACCTCGAGAAGTGCTTGATCCAGCTTCAATCTCCTGTGACAATGTGAAAAGCATCTTGCTTCCCAGGCTACTGCTCTCACTACATGTAGGGGTTATGTACAAGACATGTCTATTCATCTCTTTTAATCTCTTTCTAGTATCTTTATGACATCAACTGAGTTTCTCCCCATATGCATAGGTATCTAATTAATACAGGGATGCAAGGCTTCCTGGGCTTGGCATTTTTTGTTGCTATCTTAAGTTGTTTCTTACTTTGAGAGTAGGCCCTTTGAAATATTTATGAGATTATTTTCTTAATAACATACATGATACAATCCTCCATTTTCACTGGGAATTACAAATGAATGTGCTAGGGTGGTTAAATGCATCCCTTATGTATGTAAAAACTCTTCTAGAATTCATGGCAGTTTGGGCATGTTAAAGCTCAAAGGAGTGGGAGGTCATTATGAATATACTGAGCGATCGATTTTGCTGGTATCGTGTATTAGAAGAGATTAATTTGTAGCCATTCTTTTCTACATAGCCCTACAACAGTTGGAGTAATCTGTGTTAAGTAAAGGCCATCCACAGCCACAGCTGAGGGGCTTCAAATATTTAAGAAAGTGCAGAAGCTTTTGCTGAGAAACTTTGTGATCGGAATAACTTGACAATCATGGAGAAAAATGAACTTATATGAGTCCTTGTTCTCACATTTTATATTCCTTAAATGGGTAATGTCAATTGCTTTGCTCCTTGTAAAATTGGCTGGTGCCATAGAAGTTAGCAAGACTCTTTACTTGGTCACAGTTCAGTCAAAACGATTGCCTCATTTGAACTCTGGCAAAATTCTGGCCTTACTGAAATAGTTTTTCCACAAACACCAGTGGAGAAAAGGATTCACACTTTTGTGCTTTTAATAAAGCATTCCAATAAGCTTTCTGTCATTGTTTGATCTGTGATAAATATCTGATTCTATATTACTTATATATATAAACATAAACATAAAAATATTTATAATGCATTATACACAAATATATTTATAATGCTCTGTAATGTGATAAGATTATTCATATAATTGCTAAAAATATTAGATTCTCTACTACCAATAATCTATTTTTATTTTTCTAGATGTGTCATCTTGTTTCTTCAAGGTCTCTTAATCTCGTTTGACTATTGAATTTGAGGAAAGGGGTTGGTCTGCTAGACAGAGCTTAGTCAGGAAGAGCTAGACAGACCTAATATAAAATATTCCTTAGATATGTCAGTTGTTCTGCTCTTATCCAGACCATGGGAATGCTGTAAGATCTTTTAACAATACGTAGTCAAAAAGGAAATTACCAGTTTATTATTTTTGCCTGTGTTTATATGACATTTCAAAGCAATTCAGGAAAAGTTGCCTTTTCCTTGGGCAAGCACAGCCCTTAGCACACTGTATTTGAGGTTCAGACATCAGAGGTCTAAAAGGCTGACCAACAGAGAGATCATTGTTATAGTTAATTTGTTCTTTAGCTGCCCTCAAGCTAAACATCATATATGAGGAGATAGTTTTGTCTGGAGCCAAGCTAGTGTGACAAATGAACAGACCTGCTCTCTATGTGACAATTAGAATTTTCTGATTGTTAGATGTACTTGCTTTAAGCTTGGGAGAGCCCTGCTGTGCCCATTTCCACACCTACAATGGGAGCATAATGATACCATCTTACAAAGTTCACTGTGTCTCACTGAGGAATAGCACAACAAAAACATAGGAATTATTAGTAGTTTATTGAATTTATTTTGCATTAAAATGCCCATTTGCAGTTTGAGATATGGACTGTACCTTGGAAACAGGCCAGTATCAAAGCTTATAATTTTCTTCCTGCTGTTATTTTCTGACTAGCTCTGGATTTTATTTGCATATTGAACCTCAATCCTGAAATGACTTTAGGTTTCAGTGTTGAGGTTTCTGAGTTGCTTAACAGTGTGGGAGAATTTTTTAGTTTTGTTTGTATAGTCTCAGTTAAAATAACTCTTCTAAGCTATTATAGAAGAGTTGGTGAAATAATCCAACTGGGACATCAGTTCCTTAATGCTCTCAGATAGTTTTTCTTGACAAACATGCTCCTGCAAGTGGTTCTGATAAGCTGAATATGTTGATTTGCTGCTCAATGCACATAGATCAGTAGGCAGCAGCTGTAACTTTGCCTTCATTTTTTAAAGTGTGAAGAATGTATATATTATAGAGGGAAATGTGCCTGAAAACCATAACTGTCATTTCAGATTTGATATTACCCTCAGAGTCTTAAATGAAGTGGTCCCTGCAAAGTTTGAATACTGAAAACTTTTATTTTAGAGGCATATCTGTGCTTCTGTAATTAAAAGCCTGCCAAACTCACTCAGAATGCCTGTTTGTGAAAAGATGGAATTTGGATATGTTTCTGAGCTGAAATGTGGCAGATAATCTTGTTCCAGAAACACTTTATTCTAAAATTGAATTGAATGTATTTTTGTCAAGTTATGATATAAGAGTTTAGATTGCATTTCTGAGCTGCTAGAAAAAGATCACTGAAAAATGCTATAGATATTTTCCACACAGTTATCCCTCTTTTTTTGGCACACTTATATCATAGCTACCCATCATGTGGTAATATGATGTATAAAAGTTATGGATGCTTTAGTGTCCATTTTCACACTGAAAATTTGTACAAGAAAGAGTTGTTTAGCGAAATTACAACTGACAGGTCTTGCAGCTTAGTACATTCCTTTGATTTCTTTTCTGATTATACTTACCTGTCTTAAAGTATGAAAATCATATTTTTAGATAATAGAAGATAGTTAAATAAGAGTAACACAGACTACACAATACAGCAAAATCTTGTAATATAACAAAAATCAAATATGCTTAATGTTTATAACTAACAATAAATGGAATTAGGATAAAATTTGAGAATGAAGGACATGATAGAAAAAGAAATGCGGTGTTACACCATCAAAAAAAGAAAAGGAGGAACAAAGAAGAAACCAACTTTATCCCAAGTATCCAAAAGCAAAGAAATTCAGTATATAGATTTGCTCTCAGATACTGTATTGACCAAATCTTGCCTACGACATATAGGAATAAGAATGAAATGGTAAGGGTTTATTTGACTTAACAGACCTACAGGACTGCATTAACCAGACAAATCCCTACATAGATGGACAACAGCAAAGGGGTTCACATACACAGAATCTTTGTTTTTTTTTATTTCAGCCAAAGATTAATCCCAACTTTTCTTTGAAATATTTTGATGGGATGTATCAACTTGTAAAGCAGTTCCTTAGGAAAGAGCCTTTACATAGTCCAGGAGGCATTTTTCTAATAGCATGCACGGCCAGGACAAAGCCTAGATTGAGTCATCCTGGCGCTGAGCCCATTCTAGTATCACGGTTGTTAACACAGGTAGAACTGCAAAGGCAGTAGGAAGTTTTAAGCTTGTGTTTACGATGCTAGAGATGCCTTTGCATGTAATAATGGAGTTGTCTGGCTGGCTTTTATATATTTAAACCAAGTATTTTAGCATTTGAGCAGATGGTAAAATCATCAATGAACTGCAAGAGTTGTTAGAAATGTAGGGAGAGGCGGCAGCTAAAATTGCTGTATCCCAAGATCAGTTCGAGGTCTATGAATGCTAACCCACATTTTTAACATCACTGGCAGATGAACAGAATACCAAGGATAGCACAGAATGAAAATAGCATGTACTTCAGATTAATCTACTGCTATGTATAAGGATCATGTATGGTTTCTGAATGTCATAGCTCCTGAATGATCTTCAAGAACTGGCCTACACATAGTAAATTAGAACAGCTTGACATGGAAGAGTAGGTGATCAACACTTGGACAATGAACAATGATTAGAGATAGAATATTTTGGGGGCAGTTATTGACTTTATCTTTCAACAAGATATATATAGAGATATATATATATATGTATTTATTTA
>NW_008603497.1:76637-91031 GCF_000691845.1 Merops nubicus | reverse complement strand
GTTGGTTTTGAAGTAAAATGCTCAGGCATAGTAGTCACACACACCCCAACCTTGTGATTTGTCCTGCAAACTCCATCCTCCAGTCACCTGGCCTTCTTGCAGATATCGACATCTTCCAGCCGTGCCAAAATAGGATATAATAAGTCAGGTTGCATGACCCAATTTTCCTAACAGCTAGCATAGACAAGTGGCCAGGACAATGAGAACCTGAAGACCTCTCTAATTATGTGATTTGATTCATATAGTCCATGTGCAGTGTGTGCTGAATAAAAAGCTCCAGTGCTTCTGAGACACTCATCCATCATCCACCTCTTAATCCAAACAGGATTGACAAGCTGTACCAACTGCACTTCCTTGGTCCTAAATTGCTCAACCTGTGCTAGATTTAAACCATGACTCAAGACACAGACAGTGTCTCCTTGGATACTGAAAAAAGCAAATGGAGAGAGGTCAAATGATCCTACACCTGAGTGCTCTTATCTGGCTGTGGGTAGGGTAGCTCAACATGGCAAAGCCTCAAAACAGCAAGGTAGTTTGGGAGACTAGAGTATGGAAAAGGCTCATGGGAGATGAAACAGACATACAGAAATCTAGATTTGTCATAAACCTTCATTGTCCAAATTGATCCAAACCTTCCTGCACCAAGCTTTTCAGGGGCTTCAGTCTCCCTGGTTTTAGAAAGCCACAGAAAGAAACAAGACCACCCAATCATATTTAACCACCAATACTTGCTTTCTTCTAAGAACTGGACACCCTAGCTGGCCCAGTTCTAGCTCTCTTCTGAGAACTGGGCACCCTAGCTGGTTAGACTGGAAAGCAGGACAGTTCCCAGTCTCCCAGTCATCACCATAACAGCTTTCCCAAAACCACAGGCTCTCGTCACTGGGATTCCCAGTGGCTTCCTCTTTGAAGAGCAGGTAACTGGCAGTTTTATGCCAAAACACTGGCAGCTTTGGCCACGAGTCCCTCAGATTACACCTTTTCCTGAACAGTTTTGCTTATTAGGAGCTTAACAATGACACCTTCCTTCTCCATTAATGGATTTCTTCAGTTGAGATGTATTATGGGTGTCTGACATCTTTCTCCAACAGAAAGATTCAATTTTTTTTTCTAGTTTTTCCTCCAATTTTTCCCCTTGAGAGTGGACATACAATTTCTGAAGATAACCTCATATTCCATATTTATATGTCATATACAACTGCCATGTGCTGAATGAGAACCAAAATCAGAGAAGAGGAAGCTGCATGACACAATAGGAAATCTGTGCTGAATAGCTTTGCAGAGCCCAAAAAGCAACTTGTAACTTGTATTTCTGAATGATAAGGAAGAAGATAAACCTGAGCAGGATGTGGTTTCTCTTCACCTCCCCTCCAAAGATATAAACTTTGTGAAACAGAACCCAGAACTCTTACACTAAGCAAAACATCCAAAAGCCCCCCAAAACCCAAGGGAAAACCCAAGGAAAAACAAACAAACAAAAAAAAAACTCTTAATGAGACATTTGGTTAGCAAGCTGTGTGCAGTGCTCCTACTATATCTGTCCCTGACAATGTCTGACTCAGAGGTGCTTCACTTTCTCAAAAATGAAATAGAAACATCTGCTTCAGTGTTTTTTTAAAATAACAGCCACAGCAAAACAGCCTTACAGATGCTACGATGCTCTTTGACTGGCATTACCTCAAATTTGTCAGGAGAAAGGAGCAAACCAACGATGTGAACCATAATCTCATTTGCTACCAGTTCCCTTTCCTTATTCAGTTGAGAACAGGGTTAGGCTTCTGTCACAAACTGGTACTGAAGGGGCACCGGGTCTGGCTGTTTGTGACTTTAGCTGGGAAAAAAGGACTGGGGCCAAGATGCCCACGTGGCACTCGCCTCCCAGGGGAAAACAAGTCGAAGCCCCTCACCACGCTCAATAATCAGTGTTGAGACCAGAGATATATATATATATTAGTCCAAAAACAAAAATTTATTCTGGTAATGAAGGAAAAAAAAAAAAAAAAAACACAACAAAGGGAAAGGGAAAGGTTGTGTCAGGAGGTGAAAGAGATGTGACAGCTAATTACAAAATTGACGGAGCTTGTGCGCTCCAGTGCATCTGAATCACCCCCGCATTGGGAATGTCAGGAAGAGAATAAAATTAAGAACATCTTTGATTGATACGCAACATCAGCTGGCAGAGCATCGTAAGAATCTCGCTCAGTTGCAAGAAGCCAATGCCAAGCCACAGAGTGATCTTGATAAAACCATTGAGGAACGCGATGAGGCGAGATCTGATGTCACCGTGTTACATTTAATAGTGCAAGACATGCAGGGGAGTAAAGATACTACCACCCTTCCCCAAACAGTGGGTGATGACATCCTCCAGGAGCTGGCAAGTCAGTCCTCCGAGCAGCAGCAGGAGGAGCAACAGCAGCTGGAGGAGCAGCAACAATTGCTAGTTCCTCCTCCATCAGAGTTCGCACTGCCACGACCACCGGCTTCTCCTTCACTGATTTCAATGCTTTACCCGCCATTACCACCTTCCCCTGAGTCACCACCACCAGCTTCACCCCTGGTGAAACCCAAGGCTTCTCGTCGGGCGAAGACAGCTACTCCTGTGACGGTGTCGAGGCCACAGACTCACCTTCAAACTGCAAGGCAGCGGGCAGCTGTGCAGGCAGCTGCTGAGCTTCCACCCACAGGGGTAGAGGAGGAGAGTTCTTCAGGGGGGGAAGAAACAGTGAACAAAGACCAAGGGGGAGTGGTGCATAGGCAGGGTAACTACCGTTTCAGAGACATTGCCAAACACCCCACAGGTGTTGAAAGTCAAGGAAACATCGTACTCCTCCCTCAACCTAGCTAAGCTGAGAGAAAGATACAGCCGGCGCCAATCTGAGACTGAGCATGTGATACGGGTCTCAAGCACTGGGGGCGATGATGTATATCTAACAGAACAAGAGGCAGCGGGACAATGGGGGCAAGATATTGTGTTAACAACAGGCACTACCGCTCAACCCTGGTCTCTTATGCAGAGGGCAGCCTATTGTGTTGGCACTATATACCCAATGTTCCAGGGGGAATACAGTGCTCTGAAGAAAAGAGATGGTGAGAGCGTGACAGAAAATTTCCATAAGGCTGCAGTTTTACAAATGATATATGATTGCAGATTGAAGTCTGAACAGAATGGCCCTATGAATGTGAGGGTGAAGGGGGAGAGGTTGATCTCATTGGTCCATTTACTCCCCATGCAACTGCATAATATCGTGATGACGATCCATGATGACATTGAGGCAGGAAGGAAAAGTATTGCCTGGAACCAGTTAACCACCCTACTACTGAATCATAGTAGAATATGCAAGGGTATTCAGGAAGTGCATTCGACCAAACAAATTAATAAAGTCACCTATGCTGAGGTGGCTACAAGGCAGCCTCAATCTCCTCCCCCATCCCCTCCTCCTCTGAGACAGCAGGAAAGATCACAGGGTGATTGATCAGTGGCAAATAGAAATTGGCAGAGGAGACAACCAGCCAGCCCTCCTGGGGGTGGCTGTTTGACAGGCCCACAAGGAAACCAATACTCTAACAGGTCTAATTTGGCATCCCTCCCACCAGAATATAACCAGGCAGGGGGTTCGCCAAGCTCAAAGCTGAAGCCAGACACATGGGATTCCCCAAATCAGTATTATCCCTGAACCACTCCCGTTTCGGTTTGGGACAGCTTCTCAGCTGTGTCTATTGGACATGCACCATGAATACCAACATTCAGCAGCTGGACTCAGTGACCTTAAAGGTCTTTGCCAACCTAAGTGATTCTCCGATTCTATTCTATGACCAATAATCTAACAGAACCAAGGTCAGATTATTTTGTAATGATGGGTGGTTTTACATTTTACACCCACAAGCATAACTCCTGTCCATTAGAGGCAAACAATGCATCATGACCAAGAGTCAACATCAAAACTAGGCTGGTCAGTGCTGTACCTGGTTGGAGGAGACCTTATTCTCCTCTTCCTGTGATTTTAGAATGCTCGGGAAACAATTATAAAATTAGGTACAAATTATTTCAGGTTTCTCATTCAGCTTCAGAGTGCTAATAAAAATGCAGCAGGGAGGAGAATGACACGTTATACTAACTGCTTTTAGATGATCTAGCGTAGGAATAGCATGGCTGATCACAAAGATGGACGGAAGGTCAAATCCTTCTAGAAAGTTTCCATTACATTTAATGGTTTTAGGATCAGTCCATTACAAAAAGGAAGCGTGGGCTGTTGGATTTTATTTATTTTTAAAAAAGAAACCACCTTTTTCTACCACATTGTTGTCATTTTCTGTTTCTTGGAAGTGATTTTGCCAGTTGTGCAAAGGGGTAAAATGATGGAGGAAAGAGGAGGAAGACAGACACTGGAGCAGGCATAAGAACACTTAAAATTTACAATCATTTTACATACTTGGAAAAGTATTTTTTGAGAAGTCATCCCCTGCCACAGTTCCACTTTAAGTCCAGCTAGGCTGATAGTAACTGCAAATAAATAAAATCAACTTCCTCTCCTAGAAAAATCTGAGGTCAAGCTGTCCTAGGCATAAAGGTTAAAGTTGTCAGGGCACTGTAAAATGGCCAAAGTTCAGGCAGAAAAAAAAAGGAAGTTCATCAATACACACACCATCCAGAAGGAGGAAACTATTTTTCAGTGCTTATCAAATTAAGTATTAGTCTTAATAACATACACAGAAGGGGAAATTCTGGAGCTGAAATGGCACTTCAGTATTTCAAACTTATTACTTCAAGTTTCTGAACTCAAGGTTCAGAAGTTAGGGAGTTTGCTTTATTTGCAGGTTTGGGTTAATTTTTAAGCAAGTATTTAAATATAATTATTGACCAAACCAATTTGTTACAAATCAAATGGATTTTGGTAGATTCAGAAATAGATGTTGATTTTATTTTGTGTAGCTACTAAAATACAGAAATACCACCTACTCGACCATACTTTAAAAAAGAACAAACGGAGTTTCAACAGGCTACCTCAATGTGAACTAGATCAGGGCTGTAGAAAAGTTTTTTTGCTTGGATGGATCCAGATGTGTTGTGGTCTAAAAAACAGACTGGCTGCAATGTCCCTACAGGAAAGCCTGTGAAAATCTGATAAAAATACAATCTCTGTATAAACACAGGGTGTCACTACCTTACAAATTTCAGATTTACCAAAGAGAGTTAATTAGATCACTTTTTCCTCAGCTACAAGGGAATATATAATTTGCAGATTCATGTGAGACGATCTACACACTATTGTTTACTGGTAGGGTTAGAGAAGAACCTTCCCTTGCTTCCACAGACCCACCAAAATTAACGTAGCTGAGACTTCAGTTTTTTTCTCCCTAAAGACTCATCCTATTTTTATTCCCAGCCCAGGGCTGCAGAGTCCACCTACAACACAAATCCCTGGGAGATGCACATACCCAGAGGTTTTAAGACACGTGCCAGGAACACAAGACCATAGGATGGGATGGAGCTGGTGGCATAAGCCACATCTAGGGCTTCCCAGGCTCCCTATAGCACCCCACAGGATTGTTATCCCAAACTGGTAGAGGATCACTCTCCAGTCACTGGTAAGGGAGGGAGAACAGATGCTGTCAGAGCAGCAGGAAATCACCAGACATGAGCTTTGATGGAGAGGTCTGACAGCTCGCTGAACCCATGCCTCCAGCGTCAGCCCCTTGGGCCTACGGGCAAATCCAAAGGGAAGTGCTGTGGCTTTTGGCAGATGGTGTGGAGCCAGGCAAGAGGAGGAAGGTGGCTGATGAAGGACCCCTTGTCTTGGTTGTATTAAGATTTAACTAAGCCACATTTAGTGTGTCATTTCATTCAGGTGTGTATGGTATATCCCATTTAATGGACATGATATGAAAACAAGCTTTTCAAAGGTTAGCAGCACCTGTGATATTTTGTCTGCACTGGAAACCATTACATACATAGCAACTTCTGTTCACTTTCTGCCTCAAACAATAATTAACTTCCCCTGAGAAGAAAATAAAGAGCAATTCAAAAAGTGGGGAATGGAGATGTTTAATTTAACCCACCACAAGGTCAGCCTTCAACCCACAAGAGAGGAATAGCTCAAGCCACAAGATGTGAAGTTCTACCATGCCTGACCCCAGTGTTTCAGCCCACATGTAAAATGAGAAAGTTTGCATCTGCTTCCCAGATTCACAGCTGGTGTCTCCCGAGATGACATACTCAGCCTGCACTTTTCCTACTCTTTCTTCCCCCAGTTTCAAACTGAAGCATCTCGAATCATCTGCTTTCCTAAATGTCCTCTGGCCAGAGGGGCAAAAAGCACAGGGCTTTCCACCAGTCTTGAATTAAAGGCATTGAGCTTTTTGCCAGAAGGAACCCCACAGGCAGTGAGATGGATTTCTGCATGGAGAAAGATGTGAGCTTCAAGCCCTGGGACAAACCAGACATTTTGGTTCCAGTGAGCCAAGTTTAGTTCTTACAGGCTGCCTTGAGTTCTAAGAAAAGTGCAGCTCTAACTACAGTTTTTAGATGCTCTCTTTGCAAAGAGCTCAAAGCAGCTCTCTGGCAAACAGAAATGGCTGCAGTGCTCAGTGCACGCTAGAAGATAGCCAAATATGTAGAAGAAATGCACTGTTTGTAAACACAAAATTAGGTGAGCTGAATCCCATCCTGTATCTGTGCCAAAGTTAAACAGTTAGGCCATCCAGGCTCCATCTATGGTCCATAGATAAGAGGTGGATGTGTTCAGAGGGTGAGTCATCCCACTCAGAGACAGATGTTCAAGATGTGTGGTACGAGCCTCGTTTAGACAAGACTTTCTTTCAGATGGCTAAATTTAGACTATATTTCTTCTATCCAACCATTAGCTCACCCCCAACCTGTGAAGTCTTGCCCTTCTTACATTAAGACTGCAGGAGATGTGCTTATATTCAGGTGTCAGCATTTCATCATCACTGAATAATCTGTTCAAAATCCACTCTTAATTCCATTCATGCCACATGGCATTTACCATGAGTGAATTAGTCATCCTGAAGATTTCTGAAGCAAATACCAAATTCCCCTTTTCTACACCAGCATGCAAATTGAACTTGATTTCCAGGAACACTGACAGTTTTAATGAACTAGATGAAAATCTTTAAAAAGCATATAATTTGTTCAATTTTGAAATTATCACACATGATGATAACACCAATGAACCCCAGCTGGATCAACCAGAACCCACCACCACTTTACTCTGATAACTGTTGGAGGAGAACATTTTCAAGATCAAGGCCAAGTGAATATTTTCATAAATTCCCAGCCCAGTCAGCACAGTGGTAAGGGTTCAACATTCTCCTCATTATCCCAGTCAACAAAATATCCTTTTATTGAACCCAAATGTTTCATGAAGATGGTGAACTGCCCTGAAAGCACAGGCAGCCTCATGGCTTTGAAGCTCCACAAGCAAGCATGAAGCTCAACCTCTTCAAAATAAAAACTAAGAGGAACAACTTGGTGCTGGGGAGGGGGAAATTTTATTGGCTTATAACTTGTATTTGATTAATGTTAATGTCTTTTTCAAATGGCTCTAGATTTCCATGGAAAGGGATGGCTGGGTTTTAATCAAACTTCATGGACACTTTGACAGGCAGGTGGATGAGGTGCTCCAGCCTAGCCAGGCACTCCTCCTGCAGCAAATTGCTTGAGGGGATATGCAGTTTCACTTCTGTTTTGTTATAAAATTGAGTTTTGTTAGTGCAAATGATTTAGTATAGCACTGAGAAAACACCAGAACTTATTATTTATTTTTACCACTGACTAATTTATAAAAGGCCTCCCAGGAGATGAAAGCAAGTCTCCAGTAAGAAGCAGCAACAGGATTTCTTTCTTTTAGGAGCCTCTGCCAAGTTGCATGATTACAGTAAGAAATGCCACTAAGAGCAGGGGCTGTTGAACAGGGGCTCCCTGTGCCCTGGCACAAGATGAGGGAGGTTTTTTACTACTAAAAGCCAATTCTCAGTGGTGGGGGTATGTACTGCAACACCACACAGAAAACCAGAAGTAAAACTCTTCCTGACATGACTTACACCTGTCCCTCTCCCTTCAAGCTATCTAGCAGTATTTTGGGGGGTTTGGACACCTGCACCGCTAGGAAGCAGCTTTCTCCTTTACAGTTAAAAGCTGAGTCCAGGTCATAACACCAAGTAGGCTGAGAACCAGAGCTGTGTATCAGACCTGTGATGGATCACACCAAGCACTGAAGAGAAATCACACAGCTGCTCCCACCCACCCATCCCCAGGGTGCAGTTGGGGAAAATGCACAATATCACACAAAGATCAAATCCATTTCAGTATGTTGCCATCTCTATTTAGAGTATCAGCTTTTGAAAAAATCTGCTGACTCAGGAGCTCACCATGCACAACCAGAACCTGGCTGGTGGTGATGACTGAGACTCTCATCTGAGCACATAGAAGAATCTGGCTGGTAACTGGGAAATTGTTTCAGTGGACAGATAGCAAAACCATATTCTAATTTTGCTCAGAGCAATTAAGGAAATGGGTTCATTGTATAGAATTAATTACTAGTGCTTGAATCATTAAAATCATGTTTGGAACACCAATACAGCTATGAGAGATTGTATTTCACATCTTTTCATCTCTTCCCTCTGTGAGGGGGGAAGAAAAAAAGGAAATTCAAGTATGATATAAATGGCCAAAAAAAGAAACTGCCTAGTGCCAGAAAAACTCAGTTCTGGAACTGTTTTAGAAGGAAGTCATCTGAGGAAAACCTTTCTTGGGTCAGCTTTCACAATAAGATTAAGCAGTAACAGGAAAGTGCTGTGGTGCTGATCTTCAACGTTACTACTCCAACTTTCCCAGCTCTATTGTTTGTTTGCTCAAATTATAACCCTGTTGAAACCAAAGCACAGTCATGTTGATGTGTCCATCTGTACCTCTTCAAAGTATTTTTTTCCTTCTCCCTTTCCCTCCATCTTTCCACGACCATGAGATTCAAGTGATGTATTGTTTATTCTGGCTTTGCCCCATCCCCTTTCCTTTTTATTTTTTTTTTTCCCCCCTTAAAAGAGTGTGTGCAGGCTGAGAGACTCTCAGATGAATTTTATAGAGTTCAGCTTCTCTGCTGAGAGCTGGATGCTGCCAGCTAGAGAAGAATTTTCTCCTACTCTTTTTCCCATCCATGAGTAACTCAATGCCTGAAAGCCCCACTGCTGGAGGAATGGTGGGGAGAACCCCTATTTTACCACCTCTCATTAAAACACACACAGAGTGAGCTGTAGGTGCAAACTGGTCAGACCCAGACTGCTTCCCCCATGAGGGCAATGCTGCTGCAGTCACAGGGTTTCTGCACGTAGGAGATGCCTGCCTGCTCTGCCTTCCCACAGCCACATCACAGCCTCCCGGGGCGTGCAGCCTCTCACGTTGCCCGTACCAGCAGTGAATTAAGAAAACCCCAAGTTTCCCCTGCAGCACATGTTGCTGTGCACTAAGGAGTGGGGTTTCCATAGCACCCTGCCCATTGCTAGGATCAAATAAACATAACACAACCTTCTCCCTAAATTCACATGCCATGACAGTGCTTCCTGAGGGTCTCTGAGCATCTCATAGTTATGTAAAAATTTACTATCAGGTGACCACAGTGAGAAATTATGAGAAAAAAGAGGGCAAAAGGATGACAGCTTTCTCTTAGTTAAATGTCTCCTTCAGGAAACAGTTTTCTTCTAAGCTAAAGACACTCAGACCTATAAACCTCCCATGAGCATCCAAATATTTGCTTATTCCCCTAACACAGAATCTGAGCCCAAGCTGGGAGCTCTGAAGTTCATTGCCTCTTCTGTTTTTAAAGACTCCTCACAGCAGGGAAGAGAGCTTTCTCCTTCATGTCCAAACACAACAGGGGTTTTGGTTTTTATTTACTACCTTGGTATGAATTTACTCACATCACATGTTTTGTGGCAAGGACAGGCTTTTTGGAAAAGTGGTGACCTGAGTAGGTTGCCATACCCGTGGGCGACCACCACGCACAATAAGAGCGCCCATCCTATTCCCTTGCAGTGAATGTAAAAGCAAGCACTCATTTTTTAGCAGTTAACATAGAAACAGGTCCAGCAGAAGCAGTGTATTCCACTGTAAATATCCACACAATGCATTAATATGTGCTTAGTTTTGAGGCCCCAAATGAGCAGGCACAGCAGGACGTGCCTGATCAAGTGGAGGCTGAAAAACACAGCTTGGAACATATGAGAAGGCTGGTGGACTTCATCCCATATCCTGTGAGAGATTTAGGGACAACTGGTGACTGGTAAACTCTTCCCTACTTCTGGATATATTCTCCCAAGCTACCAGAATTATCAATATCATTAGTCCCAAGTCTACAAATCACTTCACTGCTGTAACAATAGTAATGCCTGCAGTTGATTATGGTACATCAATTGGTGATAACTTCATACTACAGCCTAGTAGAGGCTTCAAACATACTGACTGTGAATGCTCCTAGCAAAGAAACATATCCCTTCCTTCTGGACACAACTGCAGACATGAACCACATCATAGGAATTCTTCAAGTGTTTAAAAGAAGTCCTTATATGCTTTGAACTAACGAAAAAGGGGAACAGCATTTAGAAGCCAGGGGTTTTTTTCCTACTGCAATTACAATCACAGGGAAATTTCCTATCACAGGTCCAATGGCTGCTCATAAACCTGTTTCTGATGAGGGGCTAGATCAAATATAGAAACCAGCACAAAACCCCAAACAGACAGACTGCCAAAAATCTTACGCAGGGAGGAGAGCAAGGAGCTGCCCTCATTGGAAGTGAGGAACCAGATGCATAAGGAAAGGGAATGAGACTTATTTCCTAAGTGACACTCAGCTCCAAGAAGGCTGGACATGGTCCTTCCTGCTGCTGCAAGTATGATCAGTTTGACCCAAATAATTTGGCAGAAGCTGGTCCAATCCATTCTTAAGAACCTCAGCAGTGGAGATATCACACCCTTAGACCCATGCTCTGCTTTCAGAGAAAGGCAGTGGAGTTTCCTGTTGGAAACTAAACCCACAACTTCTTGCTCTATCACTTGTGGCTGGGAAGAAACAGCCAATTCCCTTAATAACTGCAAGAGATCTTTTCAGATTAGAGGACATCCTTCTTTCCTCCAGACTCCAGAAGCCTGTCCTCCATAAAACTTAAAACTAGGTCTACTGAACAAAGTCTATAAAATATAGTTTAGAAATTCAGGACCATAATTACAGGGCTCTGGATCCTTCATATCAATTGAAAAAATCTTGGTTCAAAAAACCTAAACAGGGTGTAAACTAATCCATTTTTCTTGGGTGATCAAACTTCTCCAGATATTGCTCATTCTTGCCTACACCCTCTCTCCATTTCAACAGAGCCAGGCTTTCTTAGGATCACTGAGCCAGGACATCCTGAGCACCTCAAGCACAAAGGGCCCCATCCACCAGTCAACACATAACACTAGGAGTCAGGCAAGAAGCCACTTTGGGAGACAACCCAGGAAATCAGCAAGCAGTGCCAGGGAAGGGATACAACAGTGCCATCAGAGGAAAGGATGCACCCATCACAACAGGGCTTCATAATACTTTTTTTTTTCCAGTCTTCACCCCAGAAACATGGATTTTCAGATCTCAACTAATTGGGACACCTAGGAACAAACTCAAAATAGGACTGAAGCTCCAGGGCTGAGCTTAAAGTGAGCCCTAAGGCCATGGGCAGGGGTGCAAGGGGCTGCAGCTGAGGGCACCCAGCTCTCCAACATATGCTACCTGTGAACATATTTATTAGCTGTTACATTCAGCTTTTAGACACATTTATCTTTCTCAGCATTTGGGTTTTATTAAGTATCCCATCTGTGTTATTTACTAGAGCACCCTATAAAACCTTTCTTTTCCTGAAAGCATTTGCGACACCCACAAACATACTTCTAATTTTATTTGGTCTGTTTATTAAAATTCATCAGTGTTAATGCTTAAATTGTAGCAGTCACAGATGAAGAGCTGCCTGTAAGTTGAAACAAAGCTTTCAGGAAACAAAGTGTTCCCATTTTAAAAAAATGTTTCAAGAAAGAGCACTGGGAACAGCAAACTTAATAATATGCTTGGCTGCATTATTATTTCCTGTGCTTTAGTCTCACAGGCAGTTTTACTGTCTGACATGTCTTCAAAGTCTGAGCTAGTCTGAACTCACCCTGCACTTCGAATGGGCTCATAAAACTCAAAGCAAGCAGGTTCATATTCTGTAAAAATCAAACTACCTCTGAAACACTGTAGGAGCATATCTTCTGTCTTTCACCTGCTTGTGTCCCTGGCTGGCAGCATCCATCCTGATCATCCTCTTTGAACAGGTACTTAAACTCCCTTTGATAAATGGAGTTCTGCAGCTCTAGTAAGAACCACAATAAATCGCATGCATGTGGTGGCTTTCCTTGGAGGAAATACTCCCAAAGGGTGATCAAAGTCGTTCTCCATTTAGGTGCTCAACTATTTAGGTGCATAGTGACACCAATGGAAACAAAGAAGCTGGTGGTCCAGAGGGGACCCTTAGGGAGGAGGAGAACTTGGTGGGGCCCAGCAGGACATCTTTGAGGACACAGACTCAAAGCCAGGTCAGGCTGCTAGGAGCCTTCCCACTCAAGCTTTTAACACCTCCACAGCTAGAGATCACCTGGTCTCCAGTGCTAAACCATTTTCTCTGTGAAAAGCTTTTCCCCTATGCACAACCTTCCCCTGTTGCATTGGGTGCCCATTGTCTTTTGCCATCATGCTGTACAGCCTCAAGGATAGCAAGGGATTTCTGTGTGCCCTCTTTGACATAGACCCTGTGAGTGGCTGGCACTCCTATCCAAGATGCCTTCTGCTCCCTGATGGATGACAACTCCAGCCACAGCAAAGATCCAGGTGTGATATGAATGGGACAAGAGGAATGAGCTGAGCTGTGCTGGAAGAGACGCAGGCAGCTGTTACTATACCAAGACAAAGAAGGAATACTTTCCTAATTTTTTCTCTGCATGTCATCTTTCTCTCTCAGACAGCAAGAGAATTTTCCTATTCTTCTGTAACATCTACAAAATTAATGTCTCCACTCACGCTCTGCTATACGGCTTACTCTGGTCATGTCCTCCTCTGCCCTTTACACCTTTTTTTCTCCCCCCTCCTCTCCTGAGGTCTCTGTGGCCTTCACTCAAGAAACCTCTGAAGCATCAAGAAGATTGCTAAAAATTGCAGGTCCACAGGTGTGGAATTGCTGTAATAAACAAGCACACAAGGAAGGCTCCAGACTTGTACGTCTCTCATCTGAATCCAGCTTCTGGCTTACACTGAGGACAACAAGTTTTAAGTGTGTCTTATTTTATGTGCTCTGCAGAGTAAACAGGTCTGGGTAGACACTTTGCAGTAAAGGAGAGTTTGGACCAGTTACCTACAACCAGCCGGACATGAAGAACATGTACAGAGTCTAGATACAGTCTTAAAACCTATATTTTTGTTACAAGTCACCTAGTGTTGTAAAGTCAGGCTTAAAACCTATTTTAAAAATGTTTTACTGAAATATGACATGAAATTGTCTTTAGCAGTAAAGTTCGCTGCATTCTGTATCTGGAAACAGTTGTGGAACAGATAAGATCAGGGATCTTACCAGTGTTTAATCACTATCTAAATGACAGGAGTCAAGAGGATGGGGCCAGACTCTTTTCAGTGGTGCCCAGCAGCAGAACAAGGGGCAACAGGCACAAACTGGAATCCAGGAGGTTCCATCTGAACACAAGGAAAAACTTCTTTCCTGTGAGGGTGCCAGAGCCCTGGGACAGATCACCCAAGAGAGATTGGGCAGTCCCCTCCTCTGGAGAGATTTCAACCTCACCAGCACGTGATCCTGGGCAACTTACTCTAGGGGACCATGCTTTAGCAGGGTGGTTGGATGACATCATCTCCAGAGGTACATACCATGGGATTCAGGGATTCTGTAATAATTCCCATGAGTATTGGGGTGCTCTTGGTTTAACTCAGTCCTCATGCAACCATTTGTAACTTTGATATTGCCCATCTAATGTGTGTGTTTTACTTAGAGCTGTGTATAAGAGGCTGAATACAGGTGTCTGACTAAATCACATGGTCAATACTGCATTTATTGAGGTAGTCTCACACAGACTA
The DNA here is from genome assembly GCF_000691845.1 of Merops nubicus. NCBI lineage: Eukaryota > Metazoa > Chordata > Aves > Coraciiformes > Meropidae > Merops > Merops nubicus. Next base: position 76,875 of record NW_008603497.1, on the reverse strand, counting down.
AATAGTGCCACAGATGAGAGCGATGTGCTGGAGCCTGTGGCCAGTTTCTCAGCTTTTACTAAAAAAAGCTCAAAGAGGAACAAAAATAAAATGCTTCCAAAAGACCCTACTAAGTAATATGCTGTCTGCTGGCTTCTCATTGCAGCACCTGCTCAACAGTGTTTGGGCTTAAATCCTCTGAATGGCTCTGTTTGTCTTCTTTAAAGATCCATTTCAAGTGGAAAAAGACATCAGCAGG
>NW_008603497.1:68752-76606 GCF_000691845.1 Merops nubicus | reverse complement strand
TAAAATCTGTTGAGCACATGAAAAAAAGAAATCTTCTACTCCTTCTGAGAGAAGAATAGTGAGACTATTTCAGCAGCTATTTTTCCCCACTCATTTTTAAAAACAAAGGAAATAAACCTCTTGTTTAGCTTGATGAAAAAGCTAATTAAATTCATCATTGAAGCCACAAGGCAGGGCAGAATGCTCATCTTTAAAGACTTAGAGAAAAACTTGAATTATTTTTAAAAATGGATTAAAATTATGCTTCATAAGGAGAAGCAGAGGGGACACACTGTAATATCAAATGATTCTTTGTCCATTTACTAAATATTTTCATTTTCTTTACTTCAGTGTTAGATTCACCTGAATTCAAGATAAATACCATGAAGACCCTGAAAATCAGTCAGGAAAATAAACAGGATGCTAGTAAAACATGGGTAGTTAGCTGTGTACAGGAAGCATAGGGACAAAGACCCTGGCCAAAAAAAAAAAAAAAAGTCTTGTGAAGACAGCATGATCCAACATTTAGATGAGGCAGGTTTCAGAAAGGAAAGAGAAAATACTGCCTACAAATAAAACTACACGCAAATTAGTTGATGTCAGTCATAAATCTACAAGACTGTGTGGAAAGGCATCCAAAAGAGAGCAAGCTCAGAGACCAGGCACAGGGTCTGGATTGTCTCCAGTGAAAAAACTGCTAGATTAGAAATAAAGCTGGCTGAAGAACTGGGATTTTGTCATGCAAGATTTTAATATTCTTTGTTAATGTGACTGCACATGTGTGAGAGAGTCCAACTCTGTTTGGATGTGTGCTGGGATAGCTGCCCCTTGAAAAAGCTACACACCCGCAGCTGTGGACACCTCCCAGTTGAGATGCTCCACTGGGCTGTTGGGAGATCACTCTTCCTTTCAGTTGGGGGTGGAGATACAAACCTCTGTCTTTTCTCTTTTACCAGAGAATCAGAATGATAGAATGGTTTGGGTTGAAAAGGACCTTTCAAGATCATCTAGCTCAACCCTTCCTGCAGCAAGCTGCAGAGACATTCTTCTGCTGACCATTTGCCAGATACAGAACAACAGTATCATTAACAGGCAGACCAGCAGCCAAACGCCCCCCTCCACTACCACATCACATCCCAGAGATCCAAAGTGCCAGACAACCAGAGGGAGGAACAAGTCAATGCACTCACCCACTACAAGGCACATGAAGAAAGGAACAAGCCAGCTGAGGAGAGATTCTTCCATGAAGAGTCAAGAAGCCCTTTCAATAACCAGCACACTCACACAGCACAAACCTCACAACTCCACAGCTCTTATATAGATGGCTTATTGCCCCACCTCCAAGTTAATGATCACCTGGTGGTGATCTCATCAGTTCCCATCCAAGGCTGGCCGGACCCTGGGTGAAAATCAATCAGGAGGTTCTTTCCTGGCTGGTCATAGGCATCATCCATATGCCAACCCTCATTCAGGGCTGGGAGTTGCACTTCAGACGTCTTCAACAAAAGCAGGTTGCTCAGTCCTGCGCAACCTGACCCGGAATGTTTCCAGGGATGGGGCATCTACCACCTCTCTGGGCAGCCTGCACCAGTGTTTCACTACCCTCTCATTGCAAAAAAAATATTCCTTCTATCTAGTCTAAATCTCTGCTCTTTTAGTTTAAAACCATCAGCCCTTGCAACAGAGCCTGCTAAGAAGTCTGTCCCCATCTCTCTTGTCCTCACAGCAGAGGGGTTCCAGCTCCCAAATCATTTTCATGGCTTCCTCTGGACCCACTATATGCCCAGGGAATCAAATGCACCTTCCAGTTGCTGGAAATTGCACACTATTGAAAAATAATTTGATGATGATGATGTTGTTGTTGTTGTTGTATTCCTATATGTCCTCTAGCCCAGAGAGTCTTCCAGGAGCCACACTGTCTCCTCCCTGAAAAAGTTGAATTTCCTGAACAATAAAAAAGCTTTCCATGCTTACCTTCTGAGAAGTGGTTACAAAGAAAACCTTTTTCAGAAAGATTTTCAGAGCAGTGCTACATTCTGGAGAAGCTGGAGTGGAGTTCAGGGATACCTGAAGCTTTTGTGCTACAAAATCTCCCTAAGACCCCAAAAGCCAGGATTGCTCACCTTAGTGCTTCTCTGTAGTGTAAACCCCAAAAATCACTTCATCTTTATTCCTCAGGTTCCAAGCTGAAACACGAAACAACACTTTACTTCCTCATGAACCCATGAGGTCTACACACCAGTGAAACCCCAATGCCACCATGCAAAGCTGCCTGAATGGGTGGATGGAAATAGCTTTTGAATTTTCAGTAGACCATGATGATGTCACATCATTCAGAAGATTTCAGGGGGGAGATAAAACTCAAAAATTCAGTTTTCCACACAAAAACTCCTTTAGTCATTCACCTTGTGTTGTGGACTGTTCAAAATGCCAGGAGCACACAGGTTAAACAAAGGTGAACACAACACGTGCTCCACGGCCGGAGCTGTTTTGGAAGCGCTTCATTCATTTTTGTGTTTTTCCCTCAAAATTTTCCCTCTGAAGTGCAGCTGATCCATGATGGCTTTATTCTGCTTTGTCAGCCCCATCTCCCGGAGGGAACGGCACAGGATATTGCTCTGATTAAATCCATTCCACTGGGCATGAGGCTCTGGAGGTTATAACTGAAAGCAGAACTTTCAGCTGTACTTTCAGCCTTCTGGGTAGTTATGTAACAGATTTATTTAACTTAAATCTGTTTTTAACCATAGGTCTACCTGACCTTGCTGGTGACGTTACCACGTCACAGTGAAAACAGGGGTTTGCACTGAGACACCCTCTGGATGTAAGAATTGTAAAAGCAATGGTCTAGAGTCCAAAGGCTGGTGTTTAATTTAAGTAGCTCAAGCAATACAAGTGCTGTATCCCTCATCCTTAGCAGACATACTGGGACCAGCACTGGGACGAGGTGAATTTTCCATGTTCCAAATCATCACCTACAAGTTATGACACTGCCCAAACTCTCCACCACCATGCAGCAGTACAACTTGTGCTGTTCTTGTTGCCCAGAGGAACACTCCTTCTATAAATGGGTCACCAGACAAACACCACCTTGTTTTTATTAGCTGTTGGCTAAGAAATATGGCTGAGTGACTCCACACCGCTTTGTGAGGTTGAACAAAAGCTACAGCAAAGCAAATAATAGTCACCTAGCCCATGGAAAATTGCTCTTGTAGCAGGACAAGCTCCAGGTGGACCACAGCAGACCTAGATGAGGCTGAGAGATTGGCCAGTGCTTAGCAGAAACCTGTTTAGAGTGGGAGGTAACTGCATGTTTCACTGGGCTATGAGAGGAAACTCCTGCTCTCGCAGGAAACTCCCGATTAAAAATGCTCTCAGCATCTCATTACCCAATGCTGTGTTTAAAAGCCAAAGGGGGAAGGGGATGGGGCTGTTCCCGTCAGGCTTCTCCTGCAATCAGCAAAAATTTCTGAAAACACATTGATTTGCTCTTTCCAATTGGGAATCACAAAGAGGCCCGTTAAATACAGGCATTATGCAGTCTGCTGAGGTTTAATATTTTATTATTTTTCATATTAATGATCCCTGCTGAGTAGTGTGTGATGCACCAGATCAGCCGAAGACACAAAGAAACTCCTCAGATAGCAAAGATGCACCAGTCTGTATTACTGTCTGTCTTCCTTTGTAAAACCTAGCTAGATGAAAAAGGAGATGTTTAAAACACATGATCATAATAACGAGAAAAATAAAATATCATTGCTCCCTCTGACACATCATACAGAAAATAAAAAGTATGAATGTGAAGATTAAGTTAAACGCCACCTTTCCAGCTCAAGCCCAGCACAATCCCCCAGCACAAGCAGGACATGAACCGGCTGGAGCAGGGCCAGGGGAGGCCACAAAAATGATCGTCTGGAACTGCTCTGCTGTGAGGACAGGCTTTATAGCAGGGCCTGCTGTAACAGAAGAAGGGGTGATGGTTTTAAAATTAAAAAGGGGATGTTCAGACTAGATGGAAGGAAGAAATTTTTTACAATGAGAGAGTGGTGAAACACTGGTGCAGGTTGCTCAGAGAGGTGGTAGACACTCAACCCCTGGCAACATTCAAGTTCAGGTTGAATGGGGCTCTGAGCAACCTACTGTAGTTGCAGGTGTCCCTGCTGACTGCAGGGGTGTTGTACTAGATGAGCTTGAAAGGTCCCTTCCATCCCAAACCATTTCACGATTCTATGATTCTATCTAAAACTTTTTTTTTTTTCCTTTGTAAATATTTTCCCCAGAGGAAAAATATAGAAACTCTGCAATCTGTTGGGGGGTAGGGGGAAAGAAAAATTAATCAATCAAGTCGCTTTTATCAAACCAGTTATTTCAGGGATAACACCTTGGCTGGGTTTCAAGGAGGGACTGTTAGCAGACCTAGCATGGCCTTGCTGGCAGGTACACCCTGACCCTTTGCCATGGCTGCCCCATGACCTTCCCTGAAACATTTTGCACTATGGCCAACATATGCCAGCCCTGGCTTATCAGCCTTGTTGGTGGTGAGTATGGCCAGCACGACAGGGCTGGTGGGATGCAGGGAAGAAGCAAGCTCCAGACCACCCTGATCTCAGGCACCATCCTGCGCACCCGCCCCTCTCCACGGCCTCTCTCTCTCCGCTGACCACCTCCCTGCCTGGGAAGAAAGCCCTGCCAGAAAGCTGCGGGAGGGCAGGGTTAGCATCAGAAGCTATAATTAAACCTCAGAGCTCCGTGACACCACTCTCCAAGCACGTCCGACGAGAACCCTGCTGCGGGTCCTCCAGCGCGGCGAGGCTGGAGAGGGATATTCCTGGCGGTGCCCCGGAGCAGGCCAAGGCTGCCCAGTGGAGAGCACCCCTGGCACACGTGGCCAGCCAGCAAACCACTGTCATTACGGGCTGCCGAGACTGTGAAGTCAGCGCCGCGCTGTGGGGGGTGGGGGGGATTTTATTTATTTATCTTATTACTTTAAATTTTTTCTTCTTTGCAAATGGAAAGTGTGAGTCTGTCAGGGAACAAGGAGCATGGTTTGCAAGCATGGAGCAAAGGAGGACAGGCTACCCAATTTAGCCCAGGATATGTCTCAAAAAGGTTAGCAGAGATGTTTGAGGCCACTCACACTTGTAATTATGTTTGTTGCCTTTACGTTTAAGTTCCTTGTGGGTCTGGTTTTTTTACAAGTCTTGGACCAAACGGGCAGGTGGATGCAGCTCTTTGTATGCGCAGCACAAAAGCAATACCAGACTTTTGGGGATATAAAAGGACAGCAGAGCTGGATGTCGGTGTTTCAGATACTCGTCTGAAATACTAGGAGTGGAAGAAAGGAATCTGTCATCATGTTTTTTTCATAAATTGCTCTTTTCTGCAGGGGAATGGCAGTGAAGTGAAGAGGTTCATGGAAACCAGCTTATGTATCAGTTTCTTCCACACATCAAAGAAATTTTATGCACTGCATTATTTTGACGCATTTCTAGTGCTTCTCCAAGCCTATGCAGTTCTTCCTGGTCCACCTAAATCAACCAGGAAATCACACAGAAAAATACCCATCCCCTGAAAACTCTCAACGTTTCCTATGTTACACTGGACAAACAACATCCCACCCCAATGCTTCTCACGCCATCCCCCTTCACAGCCCCAGCAACAAGGAGAAGACTGTGAAAATGCAAATAAGGCCATCAGGAAAGACAGTTTGCTTTCAGATCATGTTTTGGATTAAGTTTGCATTTTAAATCTATCAAATTTCTTCCTTTTTTACATGCCACCCTGCTGAAATTTGGGAAATATAATGTGCAGTCATTTGTAAAGGGAGATAAAAATCACATGTGAAGGAGGTGCTTTTCAGTAACATAAGTGAGAGAAGATATCCACAAGAAAAAAAAAAATCCATCTCAGTAGTTCTTTTCTAGATTGAAATGGTCTAAATACGGCCAAACTACCTGGTGGCCTCAGGGGGTAGAGGTAACTGGGAAATTCAACATAAGAAAGAAAGACTCCACTGCAAACACTGTTTCTCTCCACCATGAGGTCTGCAACCTCTTGTACACACACCACGTAGTCATCATCCCACCAGGAAGGTCCTTTCACCCGCATCCCTGTGGCCACACCACGCTGTTCGGAAAGGCGGGACCCAGTGTGTTGGCCAGGCACGTCACGGTATCTCCAGCCTGGGTCCACGTGGGCTTCTTCCCATGGGGCGGTGGCATTTCCCTCAAATCACAGGCAGGAGCCCAAGGAAACGATTGTGAAAATGTTTTGTCATCTCCGGCTCTGCCCTGGGCTGGGAATAGCCCGCATTACGGAATTCAAAGTGGGTGATGAAAAAAATCATCAATAACATTTTACCATTCTTAGTGGGGAGACTGTATTTTGAGAGCAGCCTACAGCCTCGAGCCATTGAGGCTCAGACTGAGTAACTCCCATGATGATTTATCTCATCCCATCCATTTTGGTTTTGCAGGTCGGGTTGCCTGCAGGACACAGGCATCCAGGAGGACCAAAGCAAGCACACAAACTAGCAGCTGCCATATGTTAACCAGTCTAGAGTCCTGAAAAGGCTGACAATGAGATGAGAAATTTTCTACTTTTTTTTTTTTTTTTTATGTTAACTTCAATCTGGAGGACTATTCACACTCTACTAAGCAGCACAAACTGAGAAGACAGAAAGTTCAAGATGGCAAAAAGCCAGTTTCCTACCAATCAGGTGAATGAGTACTCCCTTCCTATATATGGCCACAGAAGTTGTTTGGACAATGTTTTAGTGAAAGAAATGCCTCAGTCTACACAAGCCTCACAAGGTTTTGGGTAAAGACTGCTACAGAGGCAGCACCACATTCCTTGTGAAGGTGCAATTTTTCTGCAGACACCAGAAATTCTGGCTGTGATGCTCCACCTCCCTTCTCTTCTCCCTTCTCTTCCATACATCAGCAACCACTGTTCCCACCTCATCCTCTGTCTTTCTCTCACTTGGGACATACCAGTTCTTGAAACATCTCATCTCCTGATATCTTCCCCCAGTGTAGTGTGCATACACATCCATAAAATCAGGAGAACTAGCCCTGGAGCACACTAGGAAGTTTCATAAATCCCTATTTATAGATGATTAATCAAGAATCTGTAGCAAAAGAATGAACTTGTTACTGTCATGACCTAATTCTACATTTGCTCCTCCTGTGCCTATGGAACCTGGTACAACCAGATACCCAGGACAAGCCCCAGGTAGATGCTGGAGGTCTGCTTGGGTGAGGAATGTGGATGAAAGAAGGCCCACATCTCATAGGCCCATGTAGAAGGTATATGAGTCTCACACTCCATCTCACTCGTCCTCACACCCCTGTTCATGTTCCCAAATAAACAGGAAAGCAAATATGAATGCTGTCTATTTGGAGACACTGTAAGTTAGGCAAATTGTTTCTCTGATTTCCCTCCTTGTTGAAAAATGGCTCTTTGGCTTCCTGCCCACTTTTCTTCTGTTCCTTTATACTTTATATTGTTCTGTACAATGTGGGCATGGAGCTCCTTGATTTCACTGTTCCTGGACAACTAAGAATGGAGTATTCTCTCACTGATGTGAGCAAGAACCTGTTAAATCACATGCATTTGAGTATTACGGTTGCAGAATCTGGTATCCATTTCCTAAGAAGACAGGAAGTCTTTTTCTTAAAGCCTTCCAACTTTTGAACTGTTAGACACAAGAATGCCCCTCTTGAATCATGCTGGAGTTGAGGCAAAATAAACAATCTCTTACATAAAGTAAGAAAGTCCAGAGGGAAAGCTAGCGTGAGTAGAAAGTAAACTTCCTTGTTATGCAATGTATCTTGCCCAACGTTTTAAAGAAAGCCCTAGGAACTGAAGCTAAAA
>NW_008603497.1:292-68721 GCF_000691845.1 Merops nubicus | reverse complement strand
CTTATTTCCTCCTGAACATTTACTCTCTCCAGCCACACAAAGGCTGTGTGCAGCTGATCGTCAACACGGATCTCTCCAGCTTACAGAGCAACTCTAAGGAATGGCCATGGCTGGTTCACATCAGAAACACAGGCACTTCGTGCATCCATAACACTTGATTGCATACAGCCACACCAACATCAACTTAACTGGGTCACCACTTTAACAGCCTTTTCTTCTCTCCTTGCAGAAAACTGAATAAATCCTTTTTTTCTTTTCCTAAGTGGCGTACATTGCTTGCACACATCTCACCCAGCCAAGTGAGCAGATCCACTTACAGAGATAGCATCACTGCATCGAGTGTGAGGAGTGAAAGTCTCTTCTCAAAGCTGCTCATTCCACATCCATGCACCCGGTTTCTCGCAGGCATCACACACAGACTACCAGAGCAGAGGCAGCACCCCCAATACAAACTGCCCAAAATAGAGTGTATTGCATGGCAGAGCTCAGTTAAAGCCAGGAGCAGTGTGGTTTTCCTCTTGATACAGGATCTGTGAGAAGCAAGGCTGCAGAGATATTGTCTCACTCCGATGCCAGGTGCTGCCCATGAAGTGCCTGGAAGCATCTTACCTGTTTGGGATGCAGCATCTCCCTGTCTCTGCTGAGTTTCCAGCAGCACACTTAGCCTCTAATTTGAGAAAGGAAAAATACAGTCTGGCACACAACCCTTGAAACGCAGCCCACTCATCTATTATGCCAAAGCCAGTGTTTATAGTTTCCCTCAGAAAAGATCCCAGAGTGCACTGCAGCACGGCACAGCGTAGTACTACGTATCCACATGAGATGTCAGAAAACTCACTAAAATGAGAACTTAGTTCTAAGCAGATGAGCTGTATTTGTAATTCACAAAGCCTGCCTTAAAGTTTTCCTCCTTCTTGCATTAAGCAATCACAGGAGAAGTCCTCTAGATCTTCCATGATACCCTTTACAACTCAACCATCCTACTGAAGCCTGCAATGCATAACAAAGTTAAATGAAGCTCTTGTGATGTAACAGCTTAAAAAAGAAACATGAAGAACAAATTTTCTAGTACCACTTGAAGAAGAAAACCTGTTTTAATACGTGTACAACCACAGACAGAAACACATGGACTGCAGGCTATGTGCATGGCCTCACAAACTAGCTGAAAAAAAATTGATGTTTAATATCTGAAAACTTAAAACCTTTCATTTAAAGGGGTGAATATGGCAACAGTAATTTGGTAGAACTGTTTGAAATTTCAATTTGGAAAATACTATTTGCTTTTCACTTTGACTAAAAAGAGAAAAATATTTGGATATATTTCTCCACAAGGCTTCAGCACTGCATAAAATGTTCATCGTCATCATCATCTCACTTTTCTCCTGTAGCAAGTTAAGACATGGAGTCTTCTCAGATGGCTAGCCCAGAAAGTATTTCCCCACTAAAAACTTTGGTCCAAGCCACTGGATCAAGCCAATGCATTAAAATGCATGAATGTGAAAACATGTTTCAGACAATGTTTTATTGTCCATAGCTCAAATGAACACTGGCCTTGGACTATATAACAGAAATGGTGGTAAAACCTCACCACACTTTCTACAGTTTTTGTCTTGTTGGGATTGTGATGGAGCTCTGCTTCATGTTCCCAACCTCTTCTGAGAACAGAAATGGCATGGGTTTGGTTTGTCTACACTGAAGTTCCCCAAATATTCACCAACTCCTGCAGGCCTTTGTCCACCTACAACGCCCCTGTGCTGGGCCTTGCAACCAGCCTCCAGGAAGAATGGTTATTTCCCAATTCATCTTGCTTAGAGATTCGCTTTTTATCTATAAGTCAGGGATTTAAAGTCCCTGGCATCAATCCGGCCCTTTTACTTTGAGAAGCAAGGTCAGGAGAGGAGAAGGGGTCCCAGCCACAACTCACCATGTCTAACCATAGTTGACTGCTTTGTGTGTTCTTCAGTTCCTCTGGCAGAAAATCACTATAATTAAGTGTTAGGAGCTGGATGAGGAAACTTTTCCTCACACCAGAGAGGGGAGTCTTCACTGGCCTCTTTCTCTCACTTTCTGACAATGCAGCAAAGTCACAACATAAAAAGCCTTGGAATTTTCCAACATTTCTGTTTCCTTTAAAGGCAAGAAAAGAGCTTTTCAGGAAAAAAAAATTACTTTAGTCCCCAGACATTAAAAATGCAGTTGAAAGAGTAATTTTTACCAGTTTCCTTCCAGTGAGCAGCTTGTGTCAATGGCATTTTTGGAGGAAAAAGATTAAAGAAAGAAGATTAAATAGGTATTAATTGAGATGAAATAGATATTAGGTGGTGTAACACGGGAAGCCTAACCTTAACGTGCTGCTGCCTCTTGGCTGGCTGACTTATAACAATTATCTGGGCAGTTACACTGGGAAAAGTAGCTAGGGGAAGGGGCTTCCTTTCTGCTTTCTTTGGTGCATATTTGGTTTCTTTTTTAAGTGTTCCTCTTTGGAGGCTTTTCCAGAGCCTTTTCTCAGCAACCAAGAATAGGTTCCCAAACCTTTGGAAGAGAAAACATGGGTGAGGGCCTACCTAATTAATGGATGGTGAAAGTAACATTTCTTCTCATATGGTGGCTTTTGTAGACAACTGTTCACCTGAAGAAACACATGACTGCACCCAGACATGTCATTACCTCCTCTCATTTTGCAAGGCCCGCAACGGAGGAGCCTGATGAACTAGGCTGTCACCAGCTCCTCAACAACAACAAGATTTCTTGTGCAATTTTTTAGCCGTACTTAGAAATATATCCCCTCTCTGGTTTCTCTTCTGCCTTTTGGAGTTCCTTTCCTTGGTCTGAAAATTCAAGTTCACCTCAAGTTCACTTTTTATTTCATAATATTGACCTCAAGCCAGGAAGCGTGACAGGGAGGATGATGCCATAGCATGGCAACACTTTTAAATTTTCAAGATTTGGTGCAAAAGTGTAAAGAAGAGAAGAGTGCTTACAATCTCTGACACCCTTGCTAACATGCACAACTTAATCTTAAACCACAACCATTGTATGAATTTGACAAATGTTTCAACAAAAATTCATAAATATGACCATACAGATAATTGGAACATGTTTAAAATTTCCGAGCAGTTCAACCAGGAAAGCAACTTATCAAAAGGAGTCTTTTCACCAAGATGTGTGAACCTTATTAGGAAAAAAAAATTCTATTCTAGGTTAGCATTTTTGCTCAAAATACCTTCCCCACCAGGATTATTTCTCCTAGCAGCAGCCAGCTCTTAGGTATTCTCCTGTTAGTCCCAAGCTTTCTGCAGGAGATGTTCCAAAAGTTTTCAAGAATTAAGCATTCTGTGAAGCAAGAATGTATACCTTTTATACCACAAATTAATACTTGCCATACTTCGTGTGACTGTATTCCATGACTGTAACCAATAGACTGCACACTCCACTATTTTTTAATCCAGCCATTTCTCCACAGGCAGAGCCACATTAGAAGTAGAAATGACCCAAAAGTTAGAGCACATGTTTAGGATACAGAGATTTGGCATACAAACCCATGCCTACATAATGTAGGAAAACTTCAAAAATGTTTGTTGCATTCCTAGATGGAGGATGAAATTTCTGAAATGCAAAAATTTTCAAGAGATGGGCAAATAGATACCTCTGCTGAATCTTTACAACCCAACACAGACAACTATAAAGATTCTTCCATTGTATCCTTCATCTGAAATACAACATATATAAACAACAAGCCTGAGAGAATAAAAACTTAGTGTTTCCACCCTCAGGTCATAGCTCAATTTGTTAATTAACACCATGTTTGCACTCAGGGACTTTCTCTCACACTGCAGCTTTTCCTGTGTGATTCATTATCCTACATGACTGACAGTTTCTTTATGGTCTTTATTTTACCATGAAATAGCTTTTACCTTTAAACACGGATTTGCACAGAGTATATGCTACTGATTGCAAATTGGGCTGTATTTCATAGGCATGCAAATATTTGCTTTTGGTGAAATGCAATAAGCTTCCAGCCTCATCTACGGGTGTAAGAAATATTTAAATGAAATTTAAAAACCAACATAAAAGCCAAGAATGGAAGACATCACACTGAGGGAATACCTGTTCATCTCAGCAACTACTTCTGTAATTCTTCAGATTGATCAAAACCTTTACCATCAAACCGAATTGCGTTTTGGTCTGAGGGAGAAGAGGAAAGGATGGCTGTCAGTTGAGTATTTACAGCCAATGGTGATGCTTCCAAACAAACATTTGCCTGAAGAGATACAACTCCAGATTTAATATATAAATGGAACACAGATGTAGATTAGTGGAGCCAGAGACATTTTTCAGTGTACAGAAAGGGAAAAGTAGCTGCTGTGCTGAGCAAAAGTGGCTCCTGCAGGAAATCTGGGAAAAATGCAGATTTTCTTTCCAGTTCTTTACCTGGGGAAATCAGGAAACAGGTTCATTTGAGGCATTTATAAGAAGCTAAATAGAACACTTAGTTATCTTCTAGTGTTCTCTGTTTGCTTGGATTTTTAAAGTCTTTTTCAAATGAAACAGGAATTTTAATGAATTAATTAAAAATAAACTTTTGGGAAAAGTGTGGCTCAACACCTTTGACAAGTGAAAATTCAAAGTTTCTCATTGGCCAATATTTTACTCCTGTTTTATAAAGGTGGAAAACAGAGAACAGAAGCATAAGAGGTAAGATTTTCCCGAAGCCCAAAAGTGACAAACCAAAATATTTAAGACAACTAGGTAGAAACTGTAAAAGTCCAGTGCCACTGTATTGATGATGGAACATTCAATGATCCAAGAACTTTAGCCATCCATTGTGTTCAGTAACCACAGTGAATTTCTATTAAGCTTTGGGAAAATTCAGAGAAATAAGTATCCCTACCCCTAAGATATTTTTCAAAGACATCAAGTGTTTTGCCCAAGGATGGGGCAGCTGCTGTGAATAAAATTGAGCTCCACAGAAAACCAGTAGGTCATTTCCTTGGACTTCCCTAGGAAAACATCAGGACGATTAGTCTCAGGGAATTAAGAGACATACAGGCTGACAGAGTCACGGACTGGTTATAACAGGATGTTTTAAAAAGAGCTATTCCACTGAGATTGTATTTTATGGATTGAAGCTGCATTTATTATTTATTGCCACAGAAAGAAGATCAGACAAAATCAGGCTGCATACTAATTGCACATCCGTTGTCATGTCCAGTCCCCAGCAATGATGCTGACTAAATTAGCTTTCAGTATGATTCGGAATTCTAATAATAGTATTAGGTACCTTGTAAACTGATAATCTAGAGATTTTCTAGATAAACACCAGATAAACGAAAGTACTTGAAGAAAAAAAGGAAGTCCTGGCTGCAGCTGGTTAAAAGTGCTTGGTAAACCAAATTAGAGGTGGAAGAAGCCCCACCACTGGAACCATTTAAGGTCAGGTTGTACAGGGCTTTTAGCAACCTGATCCAGTTGGAGATGTCTCTGTTTACTGTAGCAGGGCTAAACTAGGTGACTTTTAAAGGTCCCTTCCAACCAAAACCATTCTATAATTTTATAGATGTTCTTATTTTTTTTCCAGAATATCCATTTCCGTATATGACACTTGTCTCTTGCTCCTGAGATATAGAGGAGAGCACCAGACTCTTTGCTGCTCTCTGGTCATGGCAATCTGTTATCCTGGAGCACAGCAAAGGCCACACTGCAGAGAAAATACCAAAGCTGACACACAAGTCCTGATATATTTCTGTAGATTATAATTTCTAACCCTTTCTCCCTGCAGAAACTCCAAGAGTACCAGCTCCTATTGCCATTCACGTGAACTTGTCCTCTGAAAGGTCTTACCTTGTATTTATCCTCCAGATATCCACTTGGAAACAGCATTCTGCCTTTCACTTACTGACTTTATTTCATCATTATCAAACAACTTCTCTGCATTTTCAAAGCAGAAGTTCATCCCAATGGAACTTAAAAGTTCTTCAGGGGAAACCACTGAAAGTAACTTCTTTGCAAAACGACCTACCCAAGATTTAATCTCAGTCTATTACAATTAGTTCTGTTTCATGAGAAAAAACTCATAACATTGTTATAATTGATGCGAGCTCAAACCACACATTAATTAAGAAATGAAAGAGTATTTCTATTAATACTGCTTTTGTAATGCAATGTGTGTCTCCTGAAATGAACTGCAAGCAACTAAAAATAGCAAAAGGAAAAACCTTTGGGGCAAGTATTGCCTGTGAAGTATAAACAGCTTCAGATTTTTATTCAGCACATAAAATGCCTTTGCTCTACCCCTCTTCTTTTTATAGGGAAGGAGCCAATAGAAAATAGGTTTGTAATTAAAATCCTTGGAATTCAATGCAGTCAAGTTTGGTTTTTTTTAATAGGAGCATTTTTAGACGTTGAGTTAGCACAAGGATACCACTGTTCAAGCTTTATCACCATATCTTTTAATTTCTCTGTTTGCATTTAACTCTTCCAACCATTTTCAAATTTATAAGTTAACAAGAATTGTTTTATTAGTGGGGAAATCACATGCCCACATAAATATTTTGTTTTAAAGTGTCTAAGCTTTTACATGATTCTGAAGAGTTTCTTTTTTTCATAATCTATTTCTTTTATGTGTAGCAATTACATAATTGTTTATTTGGTACATTATTTTATTTTTTGTTGAATTCTTCTAAAAATTTCAGCCTGTTCCAATAAAGACTTTATTTTTCTTTTCCTTTTTATTAAAAGATTTCCAGCCAATTTCAAGTCAATATACCAATACATTGTTAACAAAGCAGAACCTGTTTCCATCTGCAAATACTAGATAGAAATGCATAACAGAAATATAACTCTGCACAAATGAAAAGAGAAAGTCATAAAATACAAAACTTTCCACATCTGATAAAAATTAGGTTGAAATGGAGTTCAGGCTGAAATTCCAAAACTAGAACTTGGTGTGAAAGATGCTACCCCAAGAGTAAGAAAAATAAAATCAGTACAAACAAACTAACTACATTTACTTTTTTGATTGAAAAAAAATTTCAAACACAAAAGTCCATTTCAACACAAAATTCATACGTTAAGGTATAAAACCAGAATACATGTACTTAGCAATTATACTCATATCTGTGTTTGAGACACAAAACTTCAGTCCCAAATCTCACAGATATATACGAGGCATTTTTCCACATTTTCCCTCCTTACTATATCCTTCCAAAGCAGCTTTGGGTTGTGCTGGTGTGCAGACTTCACTCTCCTTGGAAACAAGACATAAAGAAGAAAACTTCTCTAAGAATTTTGTAGATGACAGAAAAGAGGGTTTGATTTATGAAGAATTATGGTGAGAAAATAATAATAATTTTAAAAATGTTTATAAACTTAAGCTAGGCAAAGGATTGCCATAAACCGAACAGGAAATTTGAACATTAATCTTCACTCCACCAAAAAAAAAAAAAAAAAAAATTGGTCAAATACCAGGAACTGAATTTCACAGAGGACTTTCTTTTTAATAAATTAAAACAAAGAAACATGAGCTTTGCTATGAGCATGTGGAAAACTGAGTAAACTCTGAGAAACAAAATGCTGTAATTCTGATCACAATACACTGTCTTATTTAAAGAAAATGAGGTTTTCTTGTCCTATTTCCCACAAAGAACTGCCTTAACTATGGAGTTAGGAATTAGCACGACCACAGCACAGTGCTCCAGAAGCACTTGGTCAGGATTAACCTCCTCCAGTCAATAAATTCACAGAGAGTCCATCCAAAATACTGAAGCAATCAAAGGCAAAATATAAAATAAAAATAAAGAGAAAACATTTGTTTCTGCTGACTGTCGAGTATAATCCATACTCGGTGTGTGAATTCACACAAACTCAAACCACTGGGGTCCCTACCATGGAAAACTGGCCAGAAGGTTGATTCAAGAAAAAAGATCTCAGCTTACAAGAGTTAAAAAAGAAAATATCATTCTCTTCCCTCACTGGGTAAAACAATGAAATAAAGGAATTGTTACAGCAGATTGTGTTAGGAAATGCCATGCCAATATATCATACCAATATATCATATATCTTATCAATAGTCCTTTATACACATATATCTGTATATAAAAAACATAGCAATAGTCCTTTAGGCAATTTTAGAATTACTATTGATAAAGTAAGCTGATTCTTAATTTCTTCTATTAAAGACTTTCAATCTCCATCTAATAGTGAGGCCGTTAATAACAATCCAGCCTTCAGGTAATTACTGCCAACAAATTTCCATGAATTTCAATGAAGCAGACAAGAAAGATACTATGAAAAAAAACAAATTTGAAAATTTTACTTGTTATATGGTCAAGATGTTCCTGATACTTTATAAAGACATCATATAGCAATGGCAGAAGCATACATTAAATGAAGTTCTACTGTTGAAAGCGTTCTATAATTTGAGACAACAAAAAAAGATTAGCAGCATCAAATCTAAATTTCATCCCCGTTTTTATGCTTTATGAATGTGAATAACACTTGGCATTAAAGAATTTGGACTGAAATAAAAGGAGGAATAAAGGCAGCTATATTGAAACTGTTGCTCTCAGTGAGGCCCATGGACAGCCTTGGGTCAGAGTTTTGAGAAGAAAATTGTCTCCTCATTTCTTTCTAATCAATTCCTCCAATCTAACCTCCTCCAAAATCAATTTCTGCATGTCTGTAGACAGCAAATAAATAATCTCCCTCTGAAATTTTATCAGGAACTCATAAAAATAAATAAAATACTTCTCCATGTTGTTTTCCTCAGTGGTGTTTCTAGACAAAGTAAAAATGCTCAAGTTGGCTTCGTGAGCAGCTGCTTCTGGGCTGTGAGATCTTTACCTTATCTACGTGTAAAGAGTCAGGGAGCAATGGCTGATGCAATATAGAGAAGTGAAGTTCATTTAAGTGATATCTCCAGGAAACTGAGACAAGAGTAAATATATGTGGATTATGACAGGAGGACGTTTCTGCTCAGGTGAGCTGGTATCTCTCTGTTGCCAGATCTTAAGGACATGGCAGGTTTACCAGCCCTGCACAGGGAACCCACCAGGTACAGGTACAAAACAAAATACCTACCACAAACAGGAGCAGACAGAGTAACAGCAGCTGGGACAGCAGTTCTCTTAACATCTGAAAAAATATTTGTGACTATGATGTTAAAAATCTGTAGAAAGACAGGCATAAAAATGAATAGCTGGGGAAAAGGGTTTACAGCCAAAGTAGCATAAATTCACTTTAAACCTTTCCTCACTGAAAAATATAATTGCAGCCCGTTTGGTCTTGTACTAGGATGGAATTTGCTATATTTCAGAGAAGGGATTAGAGTATAAATCCTTACAATTTAGACAGGGAGATGAACGCTGAATTCATCACACTGCTTTATTCGTGTCTTCTCCCACATTTCCTCTCATCTTGATCTTCCAATCTGAGTTTCAGTTTCAAAGAGCTGCAATTATGGAACAATTCAATCAGAGGGTGAGGAAAAGAAAAAAAAAAACTCACCACAGCATGGTTTGGCAGGACATAGTCTGTCTTTAAACAAGGATTAAAATGAGAAGGATTGTTCAAAATCAAATAAATTTCTGCAAGCAATTAGGGTGAACTCTTATAATCTTGGATTATTTATCTTTGTTACTATTCAGCTTCAACAGGCTAGTCCAAACAGGAACTTCCTTTTTTATGGGTGTTGTTCAAGGTGCCTGTACAGACACCTAGAAAACTCCCTTATCGCAGTTACCAAAGTTGCGTTAGGATTTTATGAACAATTAAAAGTGCATTTGCTAAACTGGCTGAAGTTTAGACTGGGAACCAATCTTAAAACCAGCAATAAAGCTATTTTACTAGTTTTCTTGAGTGAAGTCAAGTGGAGATTAGAGGAATTTCAAGAAATTAAATCTGATGCAGACCAAAATTATTGGGAGAAAAAGATTTATCTTCATCTTATTTGCATAATAACAAACAGCCCTCTGGCTGACATTTCAGAAAATTCAACCCATAGTCTCAGACTGCTTAGAATTTGAGACATACTTTGGAAAAAATGAGTGATGAAGTGCAGGCTTCCCGTGTGAGTAGGACCCATTCAATCAGGAGTGCAGCACAAGGATTTCCAGGCATGGGCCACTCAGCTTGGAAACACAACCCCATGCGCTTACTCACCTTGGGTGAAGCATCAGGGGGCCAACGTGTTCCGGAAAGCTGATGCATAGTTTTATATCAATAGAAGACCCCTGAAGATGGCACCACATTATCAGTTTCCTTTGCCCCGCATGCAGGGAGAGGCAGCAGTACACCCGCAGGATATTTGCACATCAGCTGTGTAATTCAGTTCATGTAATTCAGGGATCTTTCAGCCTTACAGCTGAAAGCTAGAAGAGGTTACAGCTATGCCTGCATAATGTTTTTTAAGTCAGGTACAGACACCCCAGCAGCAATGAAGAATTACTATTTTGTTTAATTTGAGACGTATCACAGCATGGTAGGGGTTGGAAGGGACCTCTGGAGATCACCTCATCAAAACCCCCTTCTATAGCAGGGTCACCTAGAGTAGGATGCCCAGGATTGCATCCAGGTGAGTTTGGAATCCCTCCAGAGAAGGAGACTCCACAACCTCTCTGGGCAGCCTGACCAGGGCTCCATCATCCTTACAGCAAAGACATTTTTCCTCATGTTCAGATGGAACCTCCTGGGCTCCTCTTTGTGCCTGTTGCCCAAGGTCCTGTCATTTGGCACCAACGAAAATAGTCTGGCCCCATCCTCTAGACCTCCATCCTTTAGATATTGAGAAGCATTAATGAGATCCCCTCTCAGTTTTCTCTTTTCCAGGCTAAACAACCCCAGGTTTCTCAGCCTTTTCTCATCAGAGAGATGCTCCGGTCCCTCATGATCTTTAAAGCCTCTGCTGGACTCTCCAATTCCTTGTCTCTCTTGAACTGCAGAGCCCAGAACTCGACACAATGCTTCAGATGTGGCCTCTCTAGGGCAGAGTAGAGTGGAGGAAAGTCCCTTGACTTTGGTCACACTCCTCTTCATATGCCCCAGGAGACCATTGGCCTTCTTGGTCATGAAGGCACATCGCTGGCTCATGGTGAGCTTTTTCCACCAGGACTCCAAGGTATCCTCTTCTAAACTTCTTGATGGTCACCACCCAGCTTGCTCACACTAGACTCTTTGAAAATTTTACATATCACCCTATTAATTCCAAGAATTCAAAGAAGTCCCTATTCTTTGAAAATGTATCATCAGGTTTTGGTCCATCATCATTGTTTCCAGTCAAAACATTTGAAAAAGGAAATTACAGCAGCCAAGATAATCAAGCATTGAGTTCTTAGGGTGGATGTTTTGACACCTTAAATTTTACCATGGAAATTTGTTCTGCATGAGTGAATCAGTAACCTGGAAAAAAACCAAAATGAGTGAAAAAATACTACAATAGGTTGTGATTCATTTTTTCACTGTTAAGTGGCTACGTGCATTCATACCATGTTAAAGGACACACTGTAAAGACGTGCACTATAGCTAGCAAGGAGAGAAAACCAAAACTAGCATCGGCAGTGAGTGTGACACATCCACCAGGTTTCAGAGCTCCATCGCTGAAGAGGTGCTTTGACACCATAATGATGAGTCTGGTAGGAAAATAAGGAGACAAAGGAAGAAAGAATAGCTGAAGAAGTCATCTTTTCACTGCAGGAATCTCTCCCGAACCATTAGGCAACATTTTACTCCTCATGGATTTGGTAAATACTAAACAGTGAATTTTTGTAAGCACCACTTGGCACTGAAAATGGTAAACCCTTCCATTTTCAGCCTGGAACAGAGTACGGGTAGACATTGACTTGTCACTGTGGAGAAACTATGCTGGCCAGCAAGACACAGGGAAGTGAAGAGGCATGTCGGCTGTAGGGATGGCATAGCCAACTAATGGCACCTACGTCTGAGGTGAAAGGATTTACCATTTTCCCCATTAATAGCAGTGATATAGTGGGAAAGGAGAATTTAGGGAATTGTTGTTGTTGAAGACATCCAATCCCTCTAAACATGTTTTGCTGATACCGTTTTGAACCCGCATATTTTAAAGTGCCTGCTTGTGCAACAGGGGCTGGATGACATGAAAATACAGAAATATACAAATACATTACTACACGCTGTAAGTTAACAAGAGTCAGCAGCCAGCTCTTGCAAACATCCAAGGTAATTGCATCAGTCACTGGCTCCATATAAACAAGTTCATGGTTGGTGGTAGTATGGTCTGACAACTGTCATGAGTTTATGAGTTTTGTCAGTGTCTCTTATTCTATGGACTACAGTCACATTTCCTGCAAATCTCCATAATTTCCCAGGTCTTGTCAAAATTCCACCTATTTTGGGCTGAATTGGACCTGCAATCAGGCTCATGCAGTGCAGGGAGATGTGGTACTCACAGTAGAACCATCAGCCATCCAGAAGGTCTGCCTTCTGAGCACACAACACACACCTACGTGTCCCACGTGTCCCTCCTGCTTCCCAGTGCCTCTTGGGCACAGCAGCCAGCAGCTCTTCTTGGACGTCAGACCTCAAATGTCAGCCCGAATTAAAGTCAATACGGAACAGGGTTGGGCCAAAAAAACATTCTTAGACAGTACACACAGCAACATGAATTACACCCTCCTCAGTTTCCCCCAAGAAACAAAACCTAAAATAACTTTAGAGGGCTGCAAGGATTTAAAAATGTCCAGAATCTGTCAATTATTTGCCCTTGGTGGTGGAAAGGAGCTAGCAAGTTCAAAGCCATTTGGACATGAACTGAGAAATTTCACTTCAAGCACAGCAAAATATTGAAGAATTGTTTTGAAGTAGCTAAAATGAAAAATAAAAAGTTATTCAAAGGCATCAGTGATTTCAAAATTAAGTAGGACATCTTCATGTGGCACAGTTAAGCCAAAATCACTTTTTAATGTTACCATTTCAACAAAAACATTGAAGATGTTATTCATCCCCCCGCAAAAAAATGCTCTTTTTTTAACTTTTGGTTACCTTGCTCAGCCACATCTCTCTTCTGCTCAGCTCTATGGAAACAGAACCTGTAAAGTCCATAGAGCATGTAGATTGGAGAAAATAATGTAGCAAGCATGGATTGGATCAGGGGTTTCACAGCAGGAAAAAAAGAAAGTGTTATTTCAATTTCACAAGTCCATAACTAGCCTACTACAAGGGGAAGAGAAAAGATAATTAAAACTCCTTATTTTAAAAAATTATATAATATCTCTTCAAGAATCTATCTGGCACGCAAGACTGGATTCAGAGCTAAGATAGTTGCACTGAATTTTCTGAAGATACTCAATTTTACAGTTAACCCAGGAGATGAAAGTACTTTTTCCTGACAAAGAAAAAAAAAGACCCTAAACAAAATATGCTTTCAGAACACAAATGTTTCTTTTATTTCAGAGACTGAAGTCATAGTAGGTCAGTAAGAAGGGAAACAAAAATAGAAATCTCTATTTTTCCTTGCACTGGATTCCTGAACCACTGTGCCGAGGCTTCACAAGCAAGCAAAGGAGAAAGCTTCTTTCTTGGTGAACTCCTCAGCTGTAAGTATAAAGTCACACCATCATCCTTTATTGATCATTGGCAACATCTGCTCCAATGTTCACATACAAGGATCGCCGGACTGTTTTCTTATCTGGAAAGTAGCTCTTCCCCACCCAGTTTAGACTAGTTCAGGCAGTTTTGAGCCTCTGGACAGGCTCGGCCGGGAGGGCTGGCTGGGGGAAGACGCTGCAGATTTGGCCATCCCCCTCCTCATCCCAACGCTTCTCATTACTAATTGCAGCCTGCTGCATCACGGCCAGGCGGAGGGGCCACGCAGGCATGACTGTACCGTGATGCGCTCCAAGGTACTCACACTCCTGCAGAGCTGCGTGCGTGTGGCAGGGGAAGGCAAGGGAAAACCCTTCTGGCGCCTGACATTTTGAGGAGCGGGGAGGAAGGACTGCGGTTTCGTGGGTTTCCTCCCAGCCTTTCTCCATCAGCCCCCCCGTGTCTGACACCAAGCCTGTTTTCCTACCGTCTGGATATCGGGACGATGAGTGCCAAGACTGGTTTATGATTTTGCCTAGCAATTATCTTCTATCTTTTGATAACATTCTGTACCCTCCTCCTTCACAGTCAAAAGCTTTCCTGACACAGATGTTCTCTGAAGCGGCTCTGGAAACTGCTGTCTGCTCCAGTTTGGGGTTTCTGTCCCGTTTCCTTAAATATTTATATTGGAACAACCTGTTGAAATATGGAAGTGTATACAGAAAAAGCCTTGAAACTGGAGAAGACAGCCAGTTCTACTTCCTTCATCTATTTGTTTTCTTGCTGCAGTAGAGAGGAGCCAAAATACAGGGCTGGAAGGAGTTCAGACTTAAACCACTGGAACATGGTAATGAGTTATTTCCATTACAAGGTAGAGCTTTGTCTATCAATTTGGAAAAGATTCTCAAACCCTACCAGTGAGAGGTTAGGAGAAGGTCAATAACAATGAGAGAAAGCCTCCTTCCAAAAGCCTCTGCTTCAACTACTTCATTTTATGAAACAACACAACAAACGCTGAAGACAGAAAAAATACAGGAAAGATAATGACCACCGTCTTCAGCAACAGCTGTGGGACATATTTCACTTGAGAGGGGTAACGATGTAGAATAAGCTTTAAGCCACCTTTGTGGTCCCATAAACCCAGGCCAGATGTGCCTGTTCAGTCGTGTAACATTACTCACAGCATCCTGCTATAATTTAAGCCACTCACTGATGATCCCAGGGGCTGCTGGAGATCATTGCAAGCTGCAGGTGTTCCCTTGCAGCACCACTCTTTCTATCTGCTGTCAAGATGGAAAAAGAATGGAGGAGTAAGGTGATGTCTTTTTAAAGCTTTTACTCTATTCTCCATTGCTTGTAAAACTGTGATTCTTCATTACAGCTGGAAAGAGCAAGATAGATGCGTTTCACCTTAAGCCTTCATTTCCCTTTCATCCTCCTCTGAGGTACTTGCATCATCTGCACAGTATTTCCTCATTAGCTGCCTTTCACATGCTGCTTAGAAGTCCCATTACTTCCAAGGGCTATGTCTCCACAGCATAATGTCATTGATATTTGTCTTGAGATAAAAGTGATCACTGCTTCATATAAACCAAAATCTTACACACTTTTCTCTGTCTATGTAGTTTCTTCAGTAAATCATTTGCATGCCCTCGGCACAAGCAATCCAAGGGCATGTTGATACCTCCTGTTCAGCTGATAGACACTTCGGAAGTCCTTTGTACCTCTGAAAGTAGCTGAAATCTGACTTGAAACTTTTCTTTTGGTCCTGTTAGAAGCACAATAAAGGAACGGTGCAACATTAAACCCACACCTCCCTGTACTCCTCCAGAGCATCCCAGCATGGCTGTACAATATCTTACATATTCAGTTTCTCATTCACACACAAAAATGCATGTGCATATCCTGGTGAGACTCCTCTGAATGTACTTACTTTACTTAGGATATTCTGGAGGTCAGCAGTACCTCATGCATCACTAGTTATTGTAAGAGGTTGATGATGTGAAACATTAAGCATGTTCCTCTCCCATCTAGCAGCTGATGACAATGAACGTTTAATTCATCTATTCAAGTACGTTGACTGGGATTTCTCAAAAGAAGCTAAGGGAGTTAGTTGAGGAAATGAGGGGATTTCAATGGGCAGTCAGCACCAGAATTACACACACAGCTTATATTGTTTGGTATGTCCTAACCAGACTGCCTTTTTACAAGCAAATTCCTATCACTTATGACACAGGCTTCAGGTTCTTGATGTATAAACAACACACGACAGCCACATAGATCATACACAGCACAAAAATTTAAGAAGGCAATTCCTCTTAATATTTAAATCTTGAGGTGGGCAGGGGTCCAACTTTTCCTGAGCAAGCCATGTCAGACGAAAGGTTGCCAAAATAGATGATGCCATCACACTTGGGGATCCTACACCAAGCTAAACGAGCGTCTTGACCATGTATGTCTTTCTGTTTCATCTATTTTTATTTTAAGCTTTTTGGGCAAAAGATCTGGAGATCTGATCCAACCCAGCAAGACTGGATCCACAGAAACATAAGCAAAAAGTACAGAAGTACGTATGAAAAGTCAAGCCCTCCAGACCCTTCCCTCCCGCTGTATAGTGAGCATCTTGTTGGTTTTTTGTAGAAGAGAAAGTAAGACTAAGATACTTTGTGATTAGCCAAGCAATAATTATTGATAAAAGGACAATGACCACAGCAATATTTCTCAGCATTTCTCTGGATGCATTGTAATGCAATTGATGACAGAAGAAATAGTGCCAAGACCGATTCCAAGATGCATTTCTACAGACTCTTCAGAAAGTTGTGTTAGAAGGATACCTGTCAGATAGTGATAGAGCCCTTTATAAAAATCTGTTAAATGTTCTTCATATGCATGAACTTAGGTTTTTAAATAAGTTAGGTAATTAAGGATATGTTCAGAAATTCACTTCATTCTCTTTCCTTGGATCCAGCATGGATCAGTAACCATTTATCTAAATAAAATGTCTTAATCCATTCCACGGCTGAACGCACGATGCTGCAATGGCTCAGGGGAGGATTTTTGAGCAGAGGAACACTCCACTCCCACTGTCTCTGCTGTTCAGGATATAAAACTTTGTAAGAGACGTTCACAAACATTAATTCTCACACAGAAAAGCGAGCTGCTGTAAGCATCCTCCACAGGCAGTGAAAATAAAGTAGCTGGGTTTGTATCATTTTACATAAAAGTTTTTAGAATTGCAATATTGTAAGACATAATTTTGATTACACTGCAATGCTGGTATAGAAAAGATCCAAACTAAACCTTTGGAGGCTTATGGAAAAAGGAAAGAGCCTTCAGCACAGACATGTTAACATCACATAAATCAGGCAAGACTGGAGGCCAACACAAGTATGAGTTAACAAATGTGTTAGTTCAAATAACAGAGAAAGTGGAAGCCCCAGGACACAGAGAAAGCAATTTCTTTCCCTTAAAATTTGGAATCTGACAGATTATAGCACTGTTGGGCTTGGTGCCATTAACACCATACCAGACTAGGCAAGAATCCTTCTCCTCAGGCAATGACTGGCAGGTTCAACAAAGGAACTCTTTCAAAAGCCAAATGAGGTAATATAAATACTCAAAGAAATCAGAAAAGGCCAAGGGACTATTTATAGCCAACTCCTATATTTTTAAGTTTGTGAATCTGACATACCACTGAGCCAAATGAAGTCACTTAGCAGTACCTGAGCAAAGCCAATGACTATGTTGAGATGGCTTGGACTGATCAAAATCCTAGTGTTCCCTCTTGATCAATTATTGTGCTCTCTATCAAGAATCACACACTCTGAATTCCCAAAGCAGAACTTAATTATATCTCGCCTCCTTTTCTCTTAGATTAAAAACAGTGTATTTACACAAGAAAACAGCCAGCACATCTGATTGTTGTGCCAGTTTCTCATTCTAATAGAAACAACCTCTAGTGCTCCAACAGTTTATGAATAAATTCCCAAAATTCTCTTGTCCCAACGTGAATTTTCCCTATAGTGTTTGCTATTATGGAAAAAGGAAATATTGCATGTCTGTGAAAAGGGATTAGTAAAAGAAATATTCAAGACCCTTGTGAAAGGGCAGAAAAACCACCCAGAAGACAGCCACTCTGATGAGAAACAATTTACCCCAAAAAAGCCCATAAGAAGTTTTCACTCAGGAAATAGCAGAGCCACAGTGCAGCAACTAGAACATGAAAGTAGTTTTATCAGCTGCACAAAGTGGCAATGGCTGGGTTCTGCTGCCTAGAGCAGAATTACTGGGCTGACAAGGTACAGTATCCAGGCAGATAGGGAGATCAAACCAAGAACGCAGGAGCTGCCACCAAAGTAACATCAAAACAAGTCCTCAAAAAGGCTACAGATGAATGGATGTTATTGTAAAGGCAACCAGCCAAGTCTCTCCTCCATCTTCAGTTCTGTCATCATATCAAAAAAATAGATACTGAGCTCCCTTGGATGGTACATGAATGGGAATTTGGACACCAATATGCTACAGGAAGAGAAAACAGAACATAAATGTAGTAAACATGCTTGAAGTTTAAGTTTCTAGCACAGAATCTCGTGATCTGTCCTTTACCCCTAGAAAGCAAAGGTAGCACATCATCTTACTCCACACTGTCTTTGTATCATCATGTCTGGAGTCACAAGTACTTTTAAACTTCAGCCTTGCAAGAGAGTCTGGTATGGTCGACCTCAACACCTACAGAAGGGCTTAAGCATCAGGCTTCAGCCAGAGATGATAACTAAAAATCAAAAGCCAGAGATGATAGCTAAGAATAAAAAAAAAAAATAATTCCTGTTGCAAGGAAGGAAAGGTTACTTAAGCACAAGATAAGAGCTGATTGACAGATGTAAGCAGAAGATTATCATTAGCACATTACCAAGATTACAATGAATGACTTGCTCAGTCCTCATGGTAGGTGAGCCTCTCATGCAAGTGTCTAGTTGAGAGAGCTATAGACATCCCATAATACCACAGCACAGCACTAATCCACCTGCAGCTTCAAGATGGAAGACTTGAATTCAGTTTAGCATAGGATGAGTAGGTGCAAGTCAAGGTCAGTAACTCCTAGTTTACAACACTGCTCCAGTTCAATAACATATCTGTGAAAAACCTCTTCTTCCTCAGGTTTTACACAGAGCAAAAGATTTTTTTCCTCATGTTTACTACATCATTCATTACATTTTTAAAAATGTATTTTATATAACATATTTTTAATGTTACATATTTTAAAACTGATTTTCTGGTGTCACAAATCATGTTTTAGCAGGAAGGTTGTCACCAACCAAGGATTCATTTTTAAGGGCTTTATGCTCTAAGGCTTCCATTTTGACCGTACTGTGGAAAAAAGGCTTAAAATGGTTTTGTTGAATGTAATAGATCAATTGATCAATATCATCTTGAAAAGATATAGAGAAACATCATTTGGAAAGTATGATTCAGGGACAGAGTTTATCTGCTGTGTCTAAATGTGTGGAACGTGAACATATGCAGGTGACATAGGTTTATAGGTGACATATATAGTTTATGTTGTCCTATATAGGATAACATATGCATCTGAGACAGAGATTCTTTAATAAAAAGATCAGACAGAAAAAAAAACACAGAATTTCAGCTTTCAGAGGACATTTTCCAGGACTCCTGTTCAGAAAACAAAATTACAAGTTTACTTATCCACTGAAAATACTTAGGTGGAAGTTACTGAGAAGCCGTAACCATAGAGCCAAAATTATGCCATTTGTTACTGTCATTTCCCAGGGTTTAACAGTATTACGTTGCAGCACTTTTGTTTCTAAGACATGGACAATGCAGCAAGCTGCCAAGAAACTTCTTCCCTGGACATACTGACTCCTTGGCCTCCATCTGAGGAGGAGTGGCTTAGTGTAATTAGTGTCTTCCATGACGCATCAGTAGACCCGATGACCAACAAAGGGTTCCAAGTATCTTTCTGTGATTATATGCTGATTAAATACCTGTGTGTATTGCCAGCTCATTTCCCTACTTTGCTCCAAATTTGTTGGGCAGGCTTGGATCTGCATCACTTTATGACATCCAGTATTATATCAGGACTTATGAATAACAGCCATCTCCTTTGTGTGTCTGCCTGGGTCATTTCTGCTTTGCCTTCTTCCACCCCCCCTTCCTCCTGGTTTATAATAATTTGTTCTCTCCATGTTATAACCACAGCCCTCATACACAGACCTCCCACCCAGCCCCTGCACGCAGAGAGCCAGGACAACCAGCCCAACATTCCTGTGGCATATTCTTCAAAGACTTGCCAAAAAAGATGCCCTTGATAAACTGCAAAACCCCCACAACATTATCACAGGCAATTAGAGTTTCACTGCTGCCCATGACATTCAACTTTAAATAAACTTTGGAGGAACAGTTGGTCATTGGAGAAAAATCTGAGAAGGAGCTTAAGGAGAGCAGCAAACACTGCACTTCTCTCACTGTTAGAAATGGTTTGTTTGGTTTCAAAACAGGCAAACAGGAGAGAGGACCAAAAGACCATTTCTGGGCTCTCAGTGACATTGCTCAGTGGGTGGCTTACCGTACAGCCAGTGTGTCTCCTACCATATGACCTATGCATATCCTCATTCTCAGAGACATTATCCAAAGCAAGAGGAGCCAGGTAGCCTGGCACTAGGAAACAACTTTTTCAGCTGCAAGCTCTTTTGGACCAGGAACTGTGACATCCTGTATTCAGACGTCCAGTTACTGCCTGTCTGCAGTTAGCTGTCACCTTAACAATTGTCTACATGCTAAATCAATAGCTGCATGAGATTAGCAGTGTTGTCTGGGCACTACTGGGGGAAAACTTCCTATTTGCTTTTAAAGACTTCACTAAAGCATGCATGTAGCTCTGGTTAATTCCTGGGAAGGCAAACAAACTTGCACAAGCTGTTTGCACTTGACTGCTGAAAGCTGTTGAATAACGGGGTGACTAATGGGTCAGTTTACTCCATTCAGTTTTGAACCTGACCCCTTTCTCCGTCTAAATATTTTAAACGTTACACACATTCACAACAGATTTCTGTAATGCATCGTTTACATCTAGCCCATGGCAAATGCAGACTCCCAAGTTGGTAACATCCTGTATAATCATAGTGATCAGGTTCAAGACCGACTGAGGAATCTGGATATACACAGTCCATGTGACCCAATGAGACGCATCCCAAAGGAACTGGCAGATGTAGTTTCTAAGCCATTTTCCGTCATATTTGAAAAATATCCAGGCACTGGAAAAACAGAAACATGACACTCATTTTTAAAAAGGGTAAAAAGGAGGACTCTGGCAATCACTGGCCATTCAGCCTCACCGCTGCACCTGGTAAGATCACCAAACAGATTCTCCTGGAAGCTATGTCAAGGCATATGGAAGGCAGAGAGGTCATTCGAGACAGCCAGCAGGGCTTCTTCGAGGGCAAATTGTGCCTGATGAACCTGGTGGCCTTTTACAATGGAACTACTGAGCTGCTGGATAAGGGAAAACAAACTAGTGTGACATATCTGCAAGGCCTTTGACAAGGGCCCACACAACAACCTTCTCTCTAAATTGGAAAGAGATGGGTTTGATGGCTGAATTATTCAATGGATAAATAACTGGCTGGATAGCCACATTCATAGAGTTGCTGTCAACGGCTCAATGTCCAAATGGAAACCAGTAACAAGTGGTGTCCTTCAAGGATTCCCAGGGGGACAAGTACGATTTAATATCTTCATCAATGACATAGACAGTGGGACTGAGTGCACTCTCAGCAAGTTTATGGGTGACACCAAGCTGAGTGGTGCAGACAATTTGCTTGAGGGATGGGATCCATCCAGAGGGACCTCAACAGGCTTTGTTGAGTGGGTCCATATGAACTTCATGAGGTTCAGCAAGGCCAAGTGCAAGGTCCTGCATCTAGGTCAGGGAAACCTCTGGTAACAATCCAGGCTGGGGGATGATGGGATTGAGAGCAGCCTTGCAGAGAAGGAGCTGAGGGTGCTGGTGGACAAAAAGCTGGACATGAGCTGACAATGTGTGCTCACAGCCCAGAAGCTGGGCACATCCTGGGCTGTATCTAAAGCAGTATGAGCAGCAGGTCAAGGGAGAGGATTTTGCATCTCTGCTCTGCTTGGGTGAGACCCCACCTGCAGTATTGCATCCAGCTCTGGAGTCCCCAGCACACGAAGGACATTGATCTGTTACAGACAAAACAGAGTAGACCACAAAAATTGTAAGAGGGCTGGAACATAAAGAAAGGTTGACAAAGTTGGGGTGGTTTAGCCTAGAGACAACTCTGGGTAGACCTCATTGCAGCCTTTCAATAATTAGAGGGTGCTTAGATGAAAGAGAGGGATTTTTACCAGGGCCTGCAGTGGCAGGACAAGGGGTAATGGTTTTAAACTGACAGAAGGTAGATTTAGGTTAGATGTTAGGAAGAAATTCTTCACTGTGAGGGTGGTGGGACACTGGAATAGGTCACCCAGAGAAGCTGAACTTGTCCTATCCTTAGAACTGTTCTATATGTTTCATCTTTGGAAGTGTTCAAGGTCAGGTTGGATGGGGCTTTGAGCAACCTGATCTAGTGACAGATGTTCCTGCCCATGGCAGGAAGAGTGGAACTAGATGATCTTTAATGTCTCTTGCAAACCCAAACCACTCTATGATAATATTGAGGAATGGCAAAATGAGGGACACATACCACTGTTTTGGATAAGCATATATGGCAAATCCCTGCAAGAAGAAAATAGGAGAATTGCTTCATCTTACTCTGAATTGACATTTGATTTTAGCAAGCAAAGGCTACAACCAGTAAAAGAGAGATATAAAATTTTTTATTATGTGGCAACAAATTAGTATAGAGACTGCAACAGCGTTGTTGAGCAGTTCCCAGCCTCGCCCTTTACCCATTGTTCTGGTGAAAGAATTTGTTTCCTACATACATGGAGCCAGCAGAAACTAAGGGGTGAGGGGAACATCATCGTGCCTTAGGTAAGAGTGCTCCCTTCTGGCTACAGTTCTGAAAGAAGAAAATCTGAAAAGAAACAGCACTTGCCTAGATATAAATTGAGAAAGTCATGCATCACATTGTCCTATGAACTTGATTAAAAAAAAAATTTGGACACACACCCCTGGATGTAGACAGAGTATTTCAACAGTATCAGAGCCCCTCAGCCCACTGCCAAGGCACTTAAGGGGTGAACACCTGTTAAAAAGAATATCAGAATGGGCGTATGAGCACTTTCAGCTGAGTGTTTCCACCAATTCATTTCCAAAAGCACCAGTTACACCAGGCTTTCTGCAAACACTTCATTAATAATCTAACATTGATATAAGCTTCACAATGAATGGAATACTAAGTACTGTCAAACGAAATCAGTTGTTTAGATTTGTGTAGAAAAATAGTCACTCTTCAAAGAGGGATTATGCCAACTTAATTAAAGGCACACACAGCACTCTTAATGGTAGCTTTAACAACAGGCGTGGAACAGAAGAATACAGACTATTTGCAGCTGGGCATGCTACTCAAAATAACTTCCCGATGAAGCTAAGGAATGAGTATTTTAGTGAACAAAGTTTCTATGTCTTGATAGGATAATCTACGATTTGTATTTAGTCAGTAAGTTCACTTAGCAGTTTGGCTTGCAAAGCATTTGGACAGTTAAGAAAACTGCAATGCACACAGCCCAGGGATGGTTTGTAAGTACAGCTGAGGTGATAACAACATGTGGTGCAATTCACATGATTCTTACTCGAGTTTCCATGTGAAATCATAAGTATTATTTTTAAAAAATGTTTAGATAACATTAGCTGCAGTTCATGTAAAGAACATTTGAGAAGACAGTCTGTACAAGATACAACCTGCAGTCACTGGGTTTTGAGTGACTGCTTCTACAATTTCCTTACCCAGTCCTTGCTCACTCAAACCCACTCTACAGACCTTATTTCCCAAAGTGTCTTCTGTAATCTCAGGCAACTAGTTCATACATTTATTCTCACACAGCCACAACTGTTACTGCCTTTGACATCTAATGGTAAATGGGCCTCAAGATGAAGAGGGAGGGTTTCATTCTAAAAGCACATCACTGAAAACATTTCATGTTTTCAGCCAGTAAATGACTACATAAAATATATATAAGATGACAACTACAGATACATTTTTCACTCTGAATCACCTTCTATTCCTCCTTTAGCTATGCAAATATTTCCTGAAATGCCAAGTTGTTGGGCTTTTTTAATACCATGTTTGATCTTTTAAAATATGTTAAAGATAGCAAAATCTAACGATGCACCAAAATACATACTAATATTTTCCTTCTCAGTTACATCTTTAGAATGTCAAAAGCGATCAATGTAACATTATTAACCTAGGGAAATGTGTAGAGGCAGATAGAAAAGTCAACTGGGAGTTATGTGACAGATCCTACAGAGCTTCCCGCAAACGGCTTTCCTTTCCAAAGGCAAACACCGACCTCTATGGGCAACAGAGAATGGTGCAGAACAGAGCTCTAAAAGGGAAAAAAAAAAATTCAAAAAGTTTCGTGCACCTCGCTGTAAGACAAAGTCATTACGCTGAAGTAGGGTATGGACACGGATGAAGATAAGGATCCTCTCTGGCTGCAGCGATTAACTTCAGCAGCAGTTACACCCCTCATCAAAATGGCTTTCATCAGTTTGGTGTTGTCCTTCAGTGGAATGGATTTTGCCTGTACACAGGTTTAATTCAGCATACTACTAATACCATGGGAATGACTCCCAAAAGCAGCCCCTCAGTGCCTGAACCACTTCAGAGCACCACAAGCACCGCGGGTGGTCCTGGGCCCCCAGGGTGACAGGGAAACACGGGCATCTTGACAGCACACCAGCGTATGACGTCCTCCTTGTCAAGGCTGTGACAGTGGTCCAGCCCTGGCCCCAGCCTTGCATGAAGTATGTAAGGAAGGGCAACCAGGATGAGGGAGCAGATGTCATAGTGTCAGAGGATGGCCAGCTGGAAATACGGCTTCTCCTTGTCCCTATTCAATGATGTTGCACTGCCAGCAGGTGCAGAACCATTGCTCTCTGTGTGATGGAGATTCGGGTCACACCAGGAGGAAAAACAAGCCACAGACTATGACACAAAGTGTAAAAACACAAACTGGCAGCTCAGGGCTGGGCATTGGGAAGATGGGACAAGTCTCATCATGATAGCATGAGACAGACAGATGTGGGCTATCCCCCTGCACCTTCAGTACAATCACCCAGTTGCAGGAGGCTGTTCTGACCTCATCAGTGAAAAAATAACTAAACAGACCAAAATTTTAAGGTTTGCTATGGCTCAGAAATGCAACAAGGCAAGACACTGCAGCTTGGTGACAACTGGGACACAGGAAACAAATTGCTTCTCTTCCAGCTCTTTATTTTAATCTCCCTTAAGTTAATGACAAGGATGCAAACAAGCAGAGTTTTCCTAATTGGTTTAGGATCAGTTTCCATGCCAGGATTTAATCCACCTTTTTGCAACAAAGGGCTTTTTAAGTCAATGATGAACAACTGTAATTTTATAAATATCCTTGCAAGTACAAATTCTTCATCTTTTTCTTTTCTTTAAAAATTTACTTCAAATTCTTCATCTTTTCTTGCATGGTCCTGCTCTGGCAGAGGAGGTGAACTCAACCTCCAGAGATCCCTTCCAACCCCTAACATTCTGTGATTCTGTGATCATTAGATATAAAACTATCATGAAATAACACTAGTAATCTATTTCTCAAATAGATATTTTTCTGAAATCACAGCATGTACACTACAGCTCGCTAGCAGAGAATATGTTATTTTAAATAAAAGGTATTAAGGGCATATTTTAACCTAAAACTGTAGAAGTAAAAGGAATTTAAAAATAATCAGATAGAAAACAAAAAAGGGGAATAAAAAAAGAAAAACCTGAAAATCTAAGACAACTTATCAGTTGCAGAAGACTGTGAACTGTTTCCAAACCACATTTTTAGATCTCAGCAAGCTTTTTGGCCATGCTGATTTAAAAGGCTACCTCCCCAAGGCATATTTGGAATTTTTAAGTGTTTTTTTATGTTCCTACGACTTGCAGTAGGGAAAAGCTAGAGGGTGATGGAGTTAAGATTGAGTGATGGAGTTAAGTGATATCTGGGCCTCACATTAAATCAATGCTGTTACAGATAAGGAAATTAATGCCCACAGTAACTCCATAAAAATGGATGAAACAGATAAAAGTAGAAGGTTAAATGTTTAAAAACAGTGATATTCAATATCATGCTGAAATACAAAGCAGTCTCAAATTTCCCTGTCTCCAAAGAACTGGAATTTCACAAGTTTATGTTTACGAAGCCCCTGTGTGCCCTCTTTCTTACACACATGTCCTTCTCCTGTTGGACCCTGGAAAAGCCCCATCAGCTACTTCATTGCAAAATTGAATTCTGCCTAGATGGTGCTGTCTGAAAACAGTGATGCTAGGTGTTTTCATAGGGTATGAAATGTCTTGATTTGCCCTTTGGAAGAGAGCTAAATGAGTTTCCCAATTTAATGGGACCTTGAATCAAAAATTATCAACTTTCTCATAAAAGACATTTAAATATTACATAAGGATATGAAAGGAATGAAACCTCTGAAATCTATGACAGCTAGTGTATGTCAGGTAGGAAATAGCTCAGGGCAGACTTAGGAAATAGAGACATAATCAAGCAGGAAGCAAAGCCAAGGAAACAAGCAAACAACAATTGTATATAAACTTCTACAGAAATGCTAGAAGCTGGGGAGAAAACATCACTGAACTGGAATGTCTAATTTGAAGAGGAAATAGAGTCATTTCAGCTTATCAAAATTATTATTTTTTAAAAATTGGAGCACAGTGCTTGAGAGCCGTGCCCATTACTTGCAGTGCTGCTGTTACGAGGATGCTGTCCCATCATACCCAGGTTAGGAGCCCCAGCATGAGGGCATTCCCTCCTGGGCAATGTTCCTGCATTCTCCACTTGGCATCTGCACCAGGTACACAGCCACTGTATCTGCTGTCTGTAATTTAAATTTTGAGACATAGAAAACTCTGCAATAACACATACCTTTGTCTTCCATGGCAATAATCTCAGTAAAAAATTTTGGCAGGTCCCCAACACATTTATTTCTAGGGATGAACCAGCCTTTAATAAGAAATTGAGTTTATTGCTACAGGGGAAAACATTTCTGTTAACAACTGTTGCACAGTTAACAACTTAAATAATTAATCACAGAATACCTGAGGTTGGAGGCACCTCTGGAGATGGTCCAAGTTCAACCCCCTTGATGATACCCTCCTTGAGCCTTCTCCTCTCCAAGCTGAGCATGTCCAGCTCTTCTGGCCTCTCCTCCTACAACAGATGCACCAATCCCTTAATCATCTTTGTGGCCCTTCCCTGGTCCCTGGAGTCAATCCAGTAAACCCTCCTCTCCTGTACTGGGGAATATATGACTGGACACAGCATTCCAGACATGCTTCTCTGTTGCTGAGATAAGCACCAGTGGCCTTGTAATGACATGGGCCATCTCCCCTCAGTGCTTGTGGGGACTTGATTACCTCCAATTTGTCTAAATGTTCCCCAACCCAATCCTTCTCCTCCTCCCTGAGAAGGAGTAGTCTTCCTTGTGACAGATTTTCTAGGCTCAGGAGGATGGAGTGTAATAAAGGCTGGTCTTAAGGAGGACTCAGACCTCTGGTGAGCTTTCAAGAGGCACTGCTGGGTGGATAAGACCAGGACTAGCAGTTGACTGAAAGCTGGTCATTACTTTATCATTAACATTAGTCACAAAACACATCAGACCTCGGTTAATCTAAGATACCGGATGGCCTCTCCAGCAACACCTTCAGAGCTAGCTTTCCAAAAGCTCTTGGTACCCTGCAGGTTTTGCTCAGTGTAGGCACGGGGCAGTGACCCTAACGTTGCACTTAAGTAGCATGTTCTCCCTCTCCATATGTTTTTATTTAACTGGTTCAAAACTGCTGATTTTGACTCTATCTCCATTACTGCTACATTAGCACTTTGAATGAGCTGAAAGCCAATGATGGAGTGAAACAGTGTGGACCATAAAAGGAATGAAGTTTCACACTGATTTTTTTTATTAGCTTTATCCCAGTAGTCATTATGAAATTTATAGTGGGATAAACCCACCAGCTTATTCAAGGTCTGAGTAAAGAGGAAGAATTCCAAGAGAAATATGCCCTGAGAGAGCAAACAGCTTCAAGCAGAGCAGTTCCCACCATCCCATGGGATGTTAGTGGCAGCATTTCCCAGTTCTCCTTCACTGCACAACCAAATTGAGACACAAGGTCAAGGGAACGAGGACTCTGGGTTAAGGTACCTTCCTGCATTTGGGTCATTTCAACACTGCCTTAACAGAAGAAGTGTGGGCATAGACACGGAAACTGGTGTCCTCGTACTTCCTCACCTCTGTTGGCGTCCATTGTCAGTGTTTCCACAGAGCCACCCTCCTTAAGCTTGTCTGAGTAACAGTGTGGGTGAGAGGTGGGATGTTCTTGGCTGCCAAGCATCCAACTGTGTCTAAAGGCTGCAGCTGCAGATGTTTAAATACAAGTTTTACGTTTAGAGCTGCTCTGAATTTAATGTTAATCTTAATGTCAAATAAGACACTTATAGTTTTCCATAGAATAAAATTCTCTCTCTTTTTTTTCGTTGGCACTCTGTAAGTACTTCAGTCTTTAGATTAATGAGCAGGTAGGTGTAACTGAGCGATTTCTTTAAATACTAGCATCATTTCCATTAATAGTTTTATCCTTTTTATAAACAGCAGTTCTACCACAAGTCAGAAACATTTAAAAAAGCTTGTGGCAGGGTTGTAAGGGTAGATTTCCTGTGCATAGGAAAAGCTTATAATCCAGCTATATATCTTCAACATTTTTAATAAACCTCACTCTGCAACATCAAGGTGCCATCTGTGTCTCTTCTTCAGGCTCAGTTGTTTTTCTCCCTTCCCAATTATATCTATGCACTAAATCCTTTAAACCTCTATTCAGCCTGTGACTTCATTGGTTCAAACTAATGAACAGAATTTTCTAATTCCCTTAAGATAATCCTATTACCTGCAAAAAGCTATTTCTGCAAGGGTCATCATCACACAGAGATGCAAATCTGAGACCAGGTCTATCTGTGGTCAGTTGTAATCCAGTTTCTCTCCTGGAAACCGCCAAGGACATTTGTCAGCGCTTGGACAACGCAGAGCTGAGCAACTGAGCCTCTCAGGTAGAGTCATTTGTAATGTCCATTGCCTTTCGAGTTTTATTGTAGTAGGGGAATGAAATGTGGTGTTTCAAAGATGGTCACAGCTGCTAAAATTTATTAGTGGTGTCTTAAGTGTTCTAATAGATAAATTTAACTGATATGGTCTCTGAGGAGAACCTCACTTTTGACATCAGGCTGAAATGTAGCTGTTGAGATCAAAATTAATGCCAGATCTGAATTTGGCAGGCTGTTTTGATTAAGCTGAGAATAACAAGCTACGAGAGCTGTCATTATTCATGCTTTAAATACAGAGAGGTTTTGCTCTGGAATGGACAGTAAATGGTGCTTCACTGCAGATGGAATCATTTTGGGAAAGAGGAAATCTATCAGAAACTTTCCCCCTGAGCTGCTGAGAGTATGTGCCCAGACTATCAGAACACCTATGTCCAACTTAACAGAGCTTTTGTATTCCTTGCATGGAATCCCCTCTCTCTTTAGTCACTTTTGTCATTGATTTCATTCAAAATGGGATTCTTGCTCTTTTGTAACCTGTCTTTGAATACTATAAGAGTTTGCTAGACAACACAAATGTGCCATTTCTTCTGCTTGCACTGGGGTGGCGTTCTGTGCTCTGGTGAAAGGCTCAAATATCTGGGATAATCCCCAGAAAATTTTCATGTCTGGGGCCACTGTTTTCAGACCCTACACAAAACCCTAAATCTTAACTTTAGAACACATCCTTCTTAGCCACGTATCTAATTTCATGCTGAGAATGGTTTTCTTGCAAAAGAAATTTTTGGTAAGGAAAAATATTGGTGTGAAAGGATAATAAACCATACCAGACAAGAAATTTTGTATGTAGCTGGTGTGACAGCATTAATTTTAGGCAGGTTGCAAATATGTAACTAAAGGTATAAATGATGTGTTGTTACCTGAAGAGATGGAGAAAATGTCCCCGTCCAGCTGGTGAACTACTTTGAGGGCAATCTACTATTGGTAGCAATGGAAAAAAATCACCAGGTCCACAGCTGAGTGGAGATGCAGAGACTGCTTTACTTCCCCACCAGTACTTTGCTGTTCTCAGCGGCACATCTTTGCCATTTGCACTCAGACTTGGATTTGGCAGTGGGCATAAAAGCAGCTATTTTTTTATATCTGTATGTCAGCCCTTAAAAGCTGAGCATAACATGAGCAAAAAAGGAAAAGGTAGCATATATAAGTCCACTAAACCTCCTTTTTTTTTGATATTGAGAGATTACTTTCTACAGCTGAGGTCCCTGGAAGATGAGCATGTTCTGAATTGTAGAGGTCTAAGCAGTCAGAAAACCTCAGAGCAAAATTACATTTTGGAGTCTTGCTTCCAAACTGCTGACACAAATATCTCCACAATCAACAGCTGCACAAGTTTACTGGAAAAATTTTAATTTTTGACAGAAGGGAACAGTTTGAACATGAAGTCACTCTTCTGCAGCTGATGTACAGAAGATTGCTAGAATTACATGTGAACACTTCACCCTATTTCAGAATGGGATTTTAAGCTGATCTCTGTTATAAATATTAATTTTTAATCCTAGCAATTCTAATTACAGCACAGCTAAAATCATGGGGAAATGCATTACGGAATGAAAGATAATAATGAAATTAATACAGCTTGAGAGCAAATTGCATAGCTAAAGATGATTGCTGTATGCCAGGATATGCAACTACTGGTTTCCAGTGATAAAAGGAATTCATTACTAGCAGCGATGCATCTTGAAGTCATCACAGGGCTCCCCTATTCCTAATTTACAAAATGCAAAAATCCTACAGGTATTTTACATCTTGAAAATACTCATGATGCCATCTGTTCATCTCCTCATTTCAACTCCAAAGTTTTCTCCTGGGTGAATTACACTACTAAAGGACAACTCTGCCCCTTGCCAGCCCTCCAAAGGAAAGGGAAAAAAAAAAAGGGACTGAATGATACAATCAGTAGTTCCACCTAAGTAGGGAAATAATTTTCAACATATTTTAATTTTTTAATTTTAATTAGACTGGATTACAGGGCAGCTCAGTTGTGCAACTAACTGCAGCTATAGGAGACTGCGATTCTCACTACATGCAAAAGCTGAGCTACTACTGAATACTCTTCAATGCAGAAGACATAAGAACTCATGAAAAATCTATACCACCCTTAAATTTCCACCCAGGAGATTTAGGCCTGTTGCCTTATTAGACTACTTTCAGATACCCAGTGATGGAAAAGCAGAATAACAAATCCGTATTCTACAAGCCACCTATGGACAGCAAACCTTTCAGAGATTGTAAGCTCTCCAGTTAGACACTGGCAAGCAAGGAGAAGAAAGAAACATCAGATTGCCTGCATGATTTAGTCTAACATGGCAAAAGCGTTCAAGGAACTCAGCTAGAGAGTCTGGTAACTAGCCTTCAGTGCTGTCCCATCTTAAACAGGCTTCATTTTAAGGCATGTGGCTAGACACAGACTGAATTATAATCTTAATTATGAACTCCTTGAATGAGCACAAATGTTTAGCCTGGGTCCTAATGCAGTGAAATGTTTCTCATTGATTTAAATGCAGCCTGGAACATGCTATAAATCAACAGAGAACTCTGGTACATTGCATTGAGCATACACCACAGTTTTTGTCTTTAATGTTCAATGCCTACAGCGTTCAAGTGAATGCTGTAGGGTAAATTTCACAATCAGTATCCAAACACAGAGCAAATCTTATTCTGCCTCTTACTGAAAGGAAGATATTCAGGAACTACGAGTAGAAGAACATAAAATGAAAGAGAGAAGTAGGGGTGCACCCAATACCAGGTATGAGCAGAGTTGGCCAATATTAGGGAAATAGCACTTTCTGTGTAAAAGAACAAAAATCAAAACAAAGCAAAAAAAAAAAATGCTTCCAATGGTTTCAAGTGAAAGACTTTGTGAATTCCTGTCACCTCTTGTTTTTGTTTTAAGCTGAAATGAAACATTTCAGTTTTTCATTGGCATTCTCATTCTGGCCAGACATGCAAGATAAAGGCAACAAGCAGAGGAAGTGTGATAAGCTTGAAAAATAACTCCATATATTTGCTTGTCAAAAGAAGAAACTGTTCTTGATGACTCAGAACCCTTTCCACTCTAACAGGCACAGATAATAGGAGAGAAAGAAGGAAAATGCAAGAAATCACAGTGAGCAAATGCCATGTAGTTTCTCTCACCGCATTCAATCAGGGGAAGCGACGGCAGCGTTGTGGAAACAGGGATTCCTGCAGAGAGAGCCAAGCTGGGCTCCAGTGAGCCATCTCACCTGCTCCCAGCAAAGTACCTGCTGCAGTCCAGAACTCCACATGGTCAAAGCCCCTCGAAGAAATTTCCAAGTTGCCACTGCTGCTAGCTAAGCCAGCCATCCACCTAAGGCTCTGTGAGCTGCAGCAGCACCAGCGACTTTAGCCTAAACCCAGCCGTGGGTCAGCTCTTGGTCTTTCTCAGCCTCATGCAGGCTGCTGCTTGCAGATCTTGCACACAGCCAGGTGAAAATCTTATCAAAGTGGTTCTTAACAAAAACTATTTCACTGATTTCTAATTTTTTTTTTAAAATAGCATTTCAGTTTTGATGAGAGCTTACACAGAAGCAATATTCTTGTTTTGAAGACAGAGTAATAAATTCAAATTGCATCTTGAAATTAAATTTGTTTCCATTTGCACACCCTTGCCATTTCAGAGGTATAACAGCATTCATAATAGAACATCATAGTTAAAATACAGTTAAATTATTCTGTTTAGGTACTATCTTAAGGACAGTTGCTTTGCATGGAATTAAATACTTAATTTGAGATGAAAGCATGTTATAATAAAGTCTTGTCATTTTGACACAAAGTATCAAATGAAATAATTGTGGTGCTGAGTCCTCTCCCTCATAATTGCTGGAATTCAGTTAAAAAGCTGCCTCCAGCAGTACCCAAAGACAGCCACACATTCCCATTCCTCCTTAGAGTAGGGATGCTGCCGACGCTGAAAGCAGTAAAGACTTGAGCTACTCCTTTCCTTGGTCTTTGAAATGTTTAAACAAAGCAAACCAGGACTCTTTTGAAAGACATTATGAGTAAAGCTTTGGATCCCACCTCTCTGAGAGCACACAATGATGAAATGCCTTCCCTGACAATTTTAAGTTAAATCCAAGCTTATCAATGCTGTTTGACCACTAAGTTCAGTGGTGTTAGCCTTTTAACCCTCAAGGACAGGCAAAAACCAGTCATGGCAAGACATTTCTCTCTTGAGAAGAGACTCCAAAAGGCAGCATTTGGCGAGTGCTCACCTTCATGCTCTCACGTGTTGGATGCTGTTCAGGTTTATTTTGTTATATTGAGTTGCAGACAGGAGCCACATTTGAAAATAGAGCGTAGCTAAAAGTAACCTTGCTAAGCCTTAAGCCAAACAGGATGAAGTAAACCCTCAGAAAGGGTTAGGAGAAGCCAGGATCTATTAGATGAGGAAATATGCCAACCATTGACTGTCTGAGCTCCAATTATAGTGTCTTCAGACCTGGGGACTACCTTGGTGCCCACGCTACAGCCACCTCTAGGCATTCTTTGTTTTTCATTCATCAGTATTTCCTGATGAATGCAAACTTTTGTTCCCAATATCCATACCTGCATTCTCTCAAGATTAGTTAAGTTCTGTAGTTCATCCAAAAATGGTTTCAGGCCACTAAACCAAGTTGTCTCAGAGATGACAACCACAACCTATGGTAAATAACACACTAGAAATTTATTTGTTCGGATATTACTTAGATAATTTAATACGTTGTTTTAGAAAGAGGCTATTTAAAATAGAGTAGCAATCATTTTAAAACTTCAGAATTTTAGTATACTCTTCTGCTTAGCATGCATACTAACGTGTCATCCAAGACTCTGCTACATTATTTAAAGTAGAGGGATGAATATAGACATGCTCTCATACAGACCAACTTAGTGTTTATTGACTGTTAAATAGTTAAATGAATTAGAATTGGATTTTGTTTCAAAGAGCTTGTTGGAACACATCAATAAATGAGGTGCTCACAAACTGATTCACATTTGAACTGTTCTACTGGGACAGTTAATGCTGTAACAGTCATTTATCATGTAAGTCCAAATAACTGACACGAGGGTAATCTGAAATAGCATGTTTTCCCTCTGATTTATGGTAGTGTCTGGTTTTCTATCTGACTCGAACTCTCCCAAAGCGAGCATGCAAGAGCACTCACTCACATCTTATTAACACTGGAGAACGCACAAATAGAGCCCCTTTAAGTGCTGAAATCACAGCAAAAAGCTTTGAGACACCAAAATCATTAGTTAAAAAAAAATCCTAGAAAATTCATATTTCATTACTTGTAATGCTTACAGAATTACTCTGCTTTCCTGAGCACAGCACACTGCACATGGCTGCTACTCCGTCCACCTCCCATATCCACCCCAGCTAATGCCCCAGCAACGCTCAGGTTCCTACAGCAGCTCAGGTTTAGCCAAATGTTACACTCTGCTGCATAAACAAATTGAAATGAGGAGAAAAAGCACCATCAGAAGACCTTCAGTATCCCTTGTTCTTACTTCTCTTGATCCTGTGGCCAGCTGTCACAAGCAGAATAGGTCAGGACCTGGCTTACCTTGTCACGTCAGCCACAACAGCAATGAGACAGGGCTGCTCTGGCACTTTGCAGAAGGTACCTAAATCCTGCAGCAGCTTCTTTCAACACGAAGAACATCGTGTTCAGACACTTGGCACTCCTGTGCTATTTCGTTCACTAGAAACTCATGCTGTTGAGTGTATTTTCTATTTGCCGTGAAGATTAGCACTGAGAAACCAAAGGAATTCAGGTATCTGTGCCCATAGCTAGGGCTTCAGTATCTGTGATACTGTTACTTCTTGGGTTTTGCATAAGTATTTTCACCTTGTGCAGGTGATAGTAAAGCTTCACCTGGGCTTTGCTCCAGATTCTGTCCCTAGGAGGTAAATTGGCACTTGAGCACTGTATCGGTGTGCACATCATGCTGGTGTGCACATATGAAGCAGATGAAATGACTCAGAGGCATTTAAAGTAAGAGCTTTTCCAAGAGGATAATTTTGTTCTCTTCATTTTTCTTTTTCCCTTTCCTTTCTTTTCCCCCACTCTCCCCAAAGGCAACAAGCTTCCTGGTACCTCTGCTGCTTGTTCCAACAAGCCCTTTTCTTCTGATGATGATGCTAAAGCCTTCAAGAAAAGATCATTGTTAGATGGCTGCAGCCAGGCAGACTTCTCATGAGATGATACAACCGTAGCCTGGCCATGGGGAAGGAATATTTGGGATTAATTTCAGGATAGAGCCATTGCAGTCCCTGTGAAGGAATCTTAGAAACAACTAAATGCACACAGAAAAACTGGCACAGAATTTGTGCTCTGTTTTCTACATAAATAACAGCAGGGATTTCCTATGCTGTTTATCTGAGCTCAGTTTTGGGGCAGGATAGGAAAAGCACATGTTTTAAGCCATCAGCCTTTTCTCCAAACTGTGACATTTATTTACCTGTTCAGAGAAATTTGTGTAAATGCCTTAGTTGCTGCATAACTGCAGCCCCAGTTTGCCTAGTTTGGGTCTGCAAAGGAAGTGAAAACATTAATTCTAATTTTATGCAGTTTTACAAGTGTTGTGGTTTGAGGCTTGGAATGGGGGCGTGACCTTCCAGCAACTGGGAGGACCCCGGGTGGGGGTGAAACCATTGTATTCCCTCCCCTTCCCACACACACTCTGATAAGAGGCAGGGAGTGGTTTCTTGTTTCACTCCTGCCTTGGAGCTCGGAGAGGAAAGTTCTCCTTTCACTTCGTGGGACCCTGGAACCATTTCTGAGGGTTTTGTATATTTTATCTTTTGTATTATTCCCCTAATCTTTATATATATTATTTTCCTTACCTCCCTTTTTCGTTTTCTGTTCCTTGTTGAACAATATACTTCATTTTTTTTTCCAAAGTGTCTCTCTCTCTCTCTCGGGGGGGGGAGAGGCGAGTACATAGTTCTGTTCCGTGCGGGTCCTGCCCTGAACCCCTTTTTACACGGAACCAGGACAACAAGCCACGTGTAAAGCTGTTTACAATTTAGCTGGCAAAAGTTCAGCTTTTATAATTAGGAGTCAACCACAGGATCCAAAGAAAACTATAAGGCCTCTGGAATGACACCAATGCTATAAAATATGTGTGCAGGGAAGAGATAAAGCAAGAAGCCATGGACCTGATGTAACTTCTGCAGGAGTTACAGGGCTCTCTGTGGTCACAAAATATTGTTCACTT
Organism: Merops nubicus; assembly: GCF_000691845.1. NCBI lineage: Eukaryota > Metazoa > Chordata > Aves > Coraciiformes > Meropidae > Merops > Merops nubicus. Next base: position 32,631 of record NW_008603497.1, on the reverse strand, counting down.
TTGCTTCTATCTTCTGATAAATCATAATATAAGGTAACTAATAATAATAAAGGTAACATGAGGAATACTTTCCTACTACTGCTTTGGCCGCATGCAGTTATAGTTGCCACAGGGATGTCAGGATTATAAACTGGAGACATTATTCCTGATATTACAAACAACAGGGCCACCAGGCAACCCTGTAGCACCCTATCGAGTTGCAGCTGGTTGGAACAGGACTTGGACGTCCATCATTTAATCAATTAGTTTATAAACAGTTACTGCATTTTTTGGTAAATCGTCAAGCAAAAAACTGAAACATTCAATTGTAACACTTCCAGCTGGCAACAGCTTCAGCTGAACAGAGGAATTCTTTTTCTTCTAATTTGGATATACTGACCCAACACAGGATTTCCTCTGCCCTACCCACAGTGTCTTTGCTGCCTTTTGACAAATACCAATAAGCCTCTTTCACATGGCTCTTCCCATTTAGGATAAATATAGACTAATCTCCCAGACCAGCAAGTTTCACTTTCTGCTCTGTAAAAGGGAAAACCATTTTGCATCCCATACATGTAGCTATTGCATTAGTGTGTCAGGAGAGAAGAACTTGGTTTTATTCATATTTCTGCACACATAAGAACTGTCAGTGGATGGTTTGGAGGAGAGACCAGAGAACTGTAGAACCATCCCACCTTTAGATAGTGGCTCTCCCCACACTAATAGAGGCTGAAAGCCACATGATTTAGTGGTGGATTTGGCAGTGCTGGGTTAACAGGGGGACTTGATGACCTTAAAGGTCTTTTCCAGCCTAAACAATTCCACAATTCTGTTAATATCAAATGAATATCCATTTGATAGCATGAGAGCCAGGAGGATGTGAGATTCACACCAGCCTAACCCAATCATCAATGTTACAAAGCCAGTCTCTCCAGCTGTAAAAGGCAACAGAGACTCACATTCTGCAAAGACACCACACACTGACTAGATTAAAGTTGAGAAAAAACAGCTTCCCATTGCTGGTGCCTTAAGTTAAATGACTGTAATAAGATGAGGTGAACAACTGACTGTCAACTCTTCTAAAACATGGAGATGAACTTGGTGGAGCTTCAGGACTACCAGAAGGGTAAGAAAGAGAATGGAAGAACAGCAAGTGCCTGGCAGTCACAAGTGAGCCCTGTCTGCCTGGCTCTGCCAGTCCTACAGGAACAGCTCCAAGGCAGCGGGCTGGGAGCCACCAGAAATTCCCAGGAGCACAGGCTGAATCATAGAATGGCTTAGAAGGGACCTTTAAAGATCCAACACCACCCCACACCCCTGAAGATACTTCCTTCACTGATGTCCCTTTCCTTACCATAGCACAGTCTTACTTGGTCTGCTCTGACCTTACTCTTGAATCATCACAGCAAGACACAGGTAAATCTAATTAAACTGCCAAGAAGTTAATAAATACGCCCTGTCATGAGTTAACTGCTCTACCTCACCCAAAGCATCAGATTCTGTACTCAACAAGTCCAGCTGCAGAGAAAGGCACAAATTCAGTGTTGGAGTATCACAACTGGATGATGGTACAACTTTTTAAGGGATTAGAAAGCAGCAAACAAGATCTTGACGCTTCTCAGAGAACGCATGTTAATGCTCAGAGAAAGCCAGGAATGAAGCAAACACAGGAATTTGAACACTGTCATGAACAACCTCTTCTTTTAAACTGCTTAATTCTCTCAAATTTGAGAGAAAGATGGCTTAGGTAGACCCTGCCTTTCTATGGAGCCTGTTGGCTAGATCAAGCCTGCCTTTTGCAGGTAATGATAACAAAGAGTAGATATGAAGAAAGCAAAAGCAAGAATTTCTGCTGAATTACCTTTACAGCCACAAATACACATCTAAAAAAAAAAAAACAAAAAAACAACTTCAACCAATCTAAGGAAAAAAAAAAAAAACAAACCAAACAACCCACACCAGAAGTAATATTGTCACTTCTGAAACAAAATTATTTTGCTGACTGCTTTCTATGGGCAATTTTTCTGCATATCCAGAGCCTTAGGAGGTATCCTTGGTCAAGCCCAATCTCAAAACAAACAGTGGATGTTCTCCCAGCTTCACAAGTTTGGATTCCTCTCAGCCCTCTCCTGCAGGCACTGTTTTGTTGGGTTGGGTTTTTTTTTTAATGGAAAGGAGCAGCAAGAGTCTGTTCAAAGTCCCTGCAGGGTACTCCTTCTTCTAGACCCTATAATTAACTTCACAACAAATTTAAGTTTCTTCCTTTTCCCATAAAATGCTGTCCATCAACCTCTTTAAGCGCCTGTCTCCCGTCACTGCTAGAGTTACAGTTCTGACATGAGAGATTTTTGACAAATTACAGGGATTATACACACTGCCAAACATCTGTTGAGTTTGGAAAAGAAAGGTGTACAAAACCTCTCCCCGAGGCCTCTGCTATTCATCATGCCTTTGTTAATAAAGGCAATAAATTCCAACTGAAACTGAAGGGCATGGCAATTCTAGCAGGCATACAGGTGTTTAAGAGCTCAAAAGTTAAATATGTATTTAAACATCAGCTGAACACTGTCCTGACTTTCAGAGTACTGTCGTGAAGTTCTCAACCCACCCAACAAATCGAGCCAGGCATTGAGGTAAAACAGGGATTGAGGTTTGTGCCCTTAAATACCTACATTTGAAAGTGCTGTCGGTTCTGCTTTGGCTTGAAATAGGTATTTTCTCAGCATCCAGCCAACACCCTCTTCCATCCCACTTGATACAGCCAAGGGTTTCTTTAAAAGATAAATGAAGGTTTCCCGATTGTTAAAAATTAAAAAAAAAATTAATTCATCATAATAGTAATAACTGTGTAACCGCTACAACAACTGCAACACGCTCCAAAAATTTGAATCCTGAGTTCCAAAAGACATTCACCATTTAATATACAAAATTAAGCTTTTTCAAATCAAATGTTTTGGCTAATGGTAGTTGAAATTTGACATTATTAATGTCAGCTAATATTTTTTTCTGAAATAATAAAACAAGTCCCTGTTTCTAAATATTTTCATTCCTCCTTTCCATACAAACCATAGTGGTGCTGTGGTAAGAACAAAGCTGATTAATGTGGAAGACATTGAGCTAATTTCCCATTTCAGAGTGAAGCCCAGAAATAAATTTACAAGCCGTAAAAGCTGAATAATTGCTGGTGAATAGCTATAGGCCAAATTTTGAAAGACTGAAAAGAAAAATAAAAAAAAAAGAGAAAGTGCTATTTTTTTAATCCTATGGTTTTTAACCTAACACAATGCTGAAGCCAGAGATAGTGACATAGGGAATTTCTGAACTGGCGAAGCCTTAAGGGTAAATGAAGCATTGGTCTGCATCTATTTCAGATGCTTCCAGCTCACAGATAAAGAACAGAGTAACTCTCCTAAAGCGGATAGAGCAAATAATCCAATCCCATGACCCTCCCATCAGCCACAGCGACCTGCAGCAAAGCTGACAGCTTTCTGCATCAACCCAGCTTGCTTTATATTTTCTTCCTATTGTACAAACTCTTTTTCAAGCAAATAACGTCTTTTCTCATGTTTTGAAATGACCGTTTTCCCTCCCAACACAGTGACAAAATCACTACATGATACACCAAGTTCTTCTTTTAGGCAAGCCCAGGAAGCTTCCATGTGTCTACACAGCAAGCCTGCCTTTGCACAGCTGAATAACACAACTGCAAGTGGTCAAAGCAGGTGGCTGCAGCTCTGAAGGCTGGCTGTGAAATCTGCTGCTCACCCACCTAGACATAAGGGACCTGATTGTCCCTGAACACAAAGGGAGCTGCAGGCACTCTTGTTTTCCAGTAGCAGCTCCCTGGCTTAGTGCCCGACAGGCCTCACGGGGAGCAGATCACTAAAGATGCTTACGGCTTTCGGCTCCCTCCACAACAGTCTGAAATTCCCACCTCTGACCTTGACACTGGTTTTGCTTATGTAACGATGCTAATGCCTCTTGCAAATCTAACTGTACACATGACTTGGTGATATGGTTTAGGAGTGGACTTGGTAGCGTTGGATTAACTGTTGGACATGATCTTAAAGGTCATATCCAACCTAAATAATTCTTTGATTCTATGACCAAGGACAAAAAGTGCTCTTGCTTCTACTACTCTCTCCCCCCCTAACCCCCCTCCCCCCCTTTTTTTTTTGTTTTAAAAGGGGACAGTTGAAACCCTTTATTATTATTCAGAAAACATGCATTTTGACTAACAGGAAGAATTACAGAACATGGTATACATGGTAAGAAAAATTAGCAGTCTGTTGGAAATCACAGAACTGTAAAATAGTTGGAAGGGACCATTCAAGAGACATCTGCAAGGAGAGCAGGTTGCTCAGACCCCTGTCCAGCCTCACCTGGAATGGTTCCAGGAATGGGGCATTTATCACCTCTCTGGGCAACCTAGGTCTCACTTTGTACAGTGCCTATGAAACAGATGATGGCTGAGGCTGAAGCACACACATCCTAATCATGCAAACCCACGTGGAACCATTTCTGCTCAGTGCTCCAGATCATACCCTGTAGAGTACTGAAGTAACTGAGAAGGCTGCAGTGACATCAGTGAGCTCTCGTTTAGGGTCCTTGGAAACATGTCACTGCTGCCAGGCCAGGAGGATGCCTACCCTCCCAAGGGACGTGCAGAGCCTTGCACAGAGAGGACTCGCTCGATTCTGCTACATGGGGACATTTCCACTGTCTAGGTAGGGGTGAGTGATGCCTTGTTCCAGTTCCATGTTATTTTACCATGTTGTTTTTCTCTCAAACTCCTGCAGCCTGATAATTTAAATCCACAGCTGCTCCTTCTCTTGTCTTGCATACTTCAGAAGCTGCCCAATCTGTCAGATAGGCTTGGTGGCCATTACCATTTGACAGAGGGGACAAGAATAAACAGGGAAGGAATTCTGCAAAAGAAAACAAGGGAAAAATGCAAAGAAGAGAGATTCAACATTGTGTCCCTCTAGCCAAGCACTGAGGCAGACATTCAGACAGTTCTCCCAAGAGGCAAGAGCCAAGAGGATGCTCTGGGCACATGCACTGGCTGATCAACCACCCCCAGGTAGCTCAAAACACAGCTGTGCAACCACATCTCAGTGATGGACATCCTTTACTTTTCATTCCACTGCTTCCATGAACCCCCAGAATTCCCTACTTCCCAATTCATAGGCAACATCCCACCAACTGCTGGGGATTGGCAGCATGCTGCTGATTTATATCCTTCCATAAACCCAGACATCCAGAACAGCATTTTCAGTGGGATTTGCACATATGGAGTGCAGCAGATTTGTGCCTAGAACATGTTTCTATTTTGAGAAAAATATTTCCCATATTTACTTCTTGGACTAGCAGCAAAATCTTACTTTGGAAAGCAAATTTTATTTATTGGCTTTGTCCTTTACAGTTTGTTTAGATTTTTTTCTTTTATTTCCCTCTCTTCTGTAACTAATTTACCACTAGAAGACACTATTTCTGTATTTACAGCTGCAATATATTACAGGGATTAAATAAGCCTTCATTACAAATACACAAGCACAGTGCTTTCCTCCTGAGGTACATCAGGAATTCAATAAGAATAACAGAAAATAGTAAAAAAATAAAAATTTTAATTCTGGGTAGACAGAAAACTTTCTGAGAAGGCCAAAGGCACAAAATATTTGTTTCCAAGTAGAAAGCATTATTTCGTGTTGGATAAAAAGGAAATACTTTATGAAATGGTCATTTCTATTCTGTAGTAAGGTTGGTCCACCTGGTCTAATGATAACAGAAGGATGTGCATCAGTAACGGGAATTGCTGTTCTTGAGCTGCAACAGAGCCAAAGCTCATAGACATTTAAAAGTAGCTTCAGGCATATTCTTAGGGTTTGGGTTTTTTTTCTTGATGAAGTGACTTTTGGGAAAGGTCTCAACTCTCCTCTGTGGCGAAACCATAATTTTTTGCCTTCTTCGCTCAAAGTCTGACAAAGACAGGAAAGTAAAGACATTACTGAATCATCAGTTTCTTAAAGTATGTCTGTGAAGTCACCATATGCTTTGCAAAATACAGTCCAATACATTGATACAGACCTGATACAGCAATTTTTTTTTCTCTCCCCATTAGTACTTTTCAAATAAAAACATCAGGAGTCACTTCCAGTTGTCAAAACCAACGAGCAAAGGGAATGAAAATGACATAACTCTTGTAAATCAGCAGTTTCGTCCCCCTACAAAGACTGCTGAACTTCTGTTCTCTCTGTAGGAGCCGGTTGCAATGCGCAGGGATGTACATTCTCCAGCTTGCAAGCTGAATGTAACCATCCCCAGGCAGTGAAGTGCTGTCTCTGACCTCCATGATAACTCAGGTTGCATCACATTTCAGGGGGTGGTATAAACAGATGACCTTCACAAATTTCTAAAGACAGCACTGTCAGTCAACTAGATAGGACCCACTCAGAGCTGGCTGTGAGAACGTGAGGGCTGCCAAGGGCAGCTGCTCTGACGAGAGCTGTAGCATGGCACAGAGGGTGGCTCTAGCTGTCCCTGTGCCTGGGCACACCTGTAAACCCAGGGAGGTAGCAACCGTGTAGCTAAGCCACCTGATGATGGGTCATTACCAAGTGCTCTGTGACACAACCTGCTCTACTGTCCCAGTGTTACACAGCAGTGGGATTTCCTCTTGGAGGCCCTTGCACAATGTGCTCCAGATCAGGTAGCACCCACATTTCACTAAATACTAGGAATTTTTTTTTAAATGCTGCTTTCCCAGCATATAAATGAACACCACCTCACCACCCAAAAACCCTCTCCACCTCATCCCTTCACAAGGATGTGGGAGAATTTCCTTCCCTGGTGATTGCCAGTTTTTGCCCACACACTAAATGCAACCCATTTCCATGGTGCTTTTTAAAAGGAAGAGCAGGAGAGCCAGCTCCTCCTCCAGCTGAGCTTCCCACAGATCACCTTGCAGCTACACGCTCATATGCCCTCACCCTCAGGTGCCTGCTTGGGAAACTCCTCCCTTGAACAGCCAAATTGTCACAGCATCAAGATAAGAACAATAAATATTTATACCTCCAGCGAATGTTTCTTCGCTCAAAGTCTGACAAAGACAGGAAAGTAAAGACATTACTGAATCATCAGTTTCTTAAAGTATGTCTGTGAAGTCACCATATGCTTTGCAAAATACAGTCCAATACATTGATACAGACCTGATACAGCAATTTTTTTTCTCTCCATGCTCCAGGCTCACAGCCTGATTCAGTTGCAGGGCTGGGATTAAGTCTTAGGAGTTCCCCATGCCCAGGTCCACTTCCAAGCCCATGCCTCGTCAGGGTTGTTGCCTCACGCCACACTGCAGCAGGATGGTGAAACGCTGCAGCTTTCCACGCTGTTATGATTCACCTAATCTTTTCCCATTTATTAGGTACAGCAGATCAGAAACTTTACAGAGAGCTCTCATTTGTTAAGCAATCAGTTCCCATCTCTGATATTTCACCAAAAACATGGTCAGATTTATGGTTTGAGCCTGCAACACAATGCTTGTGCTTCACATTCTGTATTTTTAGTGCCTTTCAGGGCTAAAATCTATGAAACAGCAATACATACAGAGAATCAAACCCTCTTTCCTCATGGAACAAAAAAAACTCAGCATCAGCAGGCAGAAGAGCTTTTGTAGATGCCCATGTAAGTCACAAGAATGACTTACAAGGCTTTGACCCAGCCTATCCACATAGCTCTCCATCCCTGACACAACAAAGATTTTTGATTTTGCTTGTGTGAGGAGGGATTAGCTTCATACTGCTGTTTCAGGATTGATTGAAGAGCAGTTGGCCCAGTAATGTGGGTCAATGCACTGACAACAATCCATCTACAGACTGATCTACAGAAACAATTCATACTGATAAAGTATAATTCATTATTTGCTTTTCTTCCAAATTTATCTGCAATGCTTCCCACAAATTTTGATGACTTGCCACAAGTATGCATATGGGACAATTTATTTGGACATTTGCTAATGAGTCCCAATATGTGGAAGAATCAGATTCTATCTTGCTCAGCTGTTATTCCACTTTATCCCTTGGTGCTGGTATGTAAAAATGAAGGTGCATTTCCTCCTGTGCATAGTTGCTTCAACACCAATGTCACTCTAGTCTAACACACCAGCAGCTTTTAAACACAGCACTCATGGCAGGATAACATCTTAGTACTTGCTCCAAGATGGGACCACACACACCATCTGCCTTATGTCCTGTGGACACTGACATTTTTCACATTAGAACTGCAGTTTTCAACAAAACTGAAACTTGGGGCTCATGTGGAACTTGAGACTCAGCACTCTGTGGTGGAGACCTTGTGCAGAGGACTGTGTAGATGACTACCAGCAGTATAGTCAAAACTCATGTGAACAATTGGTACTTTTCCCTCCCGGTATATCTTCCTGAAGCAGATCCTTGAGAAAGATGCAGGACCCATAAGAACACTTACTGTAACTTTTGGGAACCAGGAGAACATCAGCCGTACCTCAAGAGCTCGACGGTCTGGCCAAACACTGCTGCTCTGACATGTTCTGGCACCAACCAACTGGGCTCACCTTGCTGGTGGGAGCACAGGAGGGGAAACCTCTCCTCTCCCCCTCCCCTGAAGTTGAACAGCAGTGGTTCTACTTTACCCCTCAAAATTTTCACCATAAAAGATAAAAAAGGGTGTTGCTTGAGTTCTGTGGTATTGCAGTGTCCTGTGATTGCTATTTGGCTCCTTGGGTTGCCTTATTTATGGGATGGGTGGAACAAGAAAGTGATTCTGATTTATAACCCACTTTTTTTTTTTTTTCCTCTGTTTTTTAACAAACACAGCCCAACCAGCACAAGTAGCCTAGCTCCAGGATGTTCAGAAGTCTCTTAACCAACAGGTTCAAATACTTGCCTCCATCTTCTCTATGAGAAATGATTAGTTCAGGCAACCCTCTGAAAATAAGTACTTAACAGCACATGGAAAATGAATAGGTTCCTGATTGCAAAGGGGTTTAAAAAAAACTGAAAAGAAAAAAAAAGGCACAAACAGAAAAGTACTCAGTACACAATTCCACTGCAGAAAGTCTTGGAGCCAGTATTTCACACCCTGTTCCAAATATTCACCAGTGACTGAGAAGGTAACAGTATAATGAAGAAATCTCCACCTAGGCACTCTTTTGGTAAGAACCTGGCCAGACATCTATTTCAAGAGACTGACATACATCTTAATTACTTTTCATGAGATGATGAGAAGCTCTACAACTATCAAGTGTATTTTGACCCCCACTGATACTGAACAGCACTGTACCTGCTCTAAGCTTATCCCTTTTCTATCCCAGCATTAACTGTTCTCCTCTTTGAACTTGCAGCATCTCCTACTCCAGCTACCGAAATGGAAGAAAATGCCAACACCAGCTTTGAAGAAGATTTTGAGGGACAGGCAACACACACAGGCAAGAAAACTATCTGAATTTTTTTTCTGGAAATAAGCTAAACGGTCCCTGATCACTGGGGAAGCCCAGAAATCAAGTAGATCCAATTGGTTTGCCAAAACCCTTAGACAGAAACACGGGTTCCAGAGCCACTGAGAACATATTTTGGAGTAGGCAACACTTGCCCAGACACTTTGCCCAAACAGGTGGTGGAGGCCCTATCTCTGGGGACATTCAAGATCAGGCTGGATGAAGCTTTAAGTAGCTTGATCTAGTTGGAGATGTCCCTGCTTATGGCAGGGGGGTTGGACTAGATGACTTTTGGAGGTGCCTTCCAGCCCAGACATTCTATGATTCTATGAACACCCCTCAGGGAAGGGCAGGTAATACCAAACTGATCTTTATGCCAATCCTCCTCATACCCAAAGCAAATGGCAAAACACAGAAGGCAGTTGAAGAAGCCACCAACAGCCATGGCCCAGCGTAGATCTAGTTGGTTTATTGCTTCAGTCATGAACAATAGGCTTTCTTCTCCTGGGGAAAAGAAAACAAAACTGCAGCAAAACCCACACTTACATGCTAGAATTAGGTTATAAGATTTCACTATAAAGGTTGAATGATTTTTTTTTTCTTCGGATAGAAGGAACATCCAAGGCTATAAGTGAACCTATAAATCCTTTTGGCAAACAGCATGGCATTTAAAAGCATCCTTGCTTAGAATCACGATTCTTTTTAATCCAGCACTCAATCACCATGATTTTTATGAGTCCTGGCATTGTATTCAGCTCTGCAGACAGGTATCACTTCATCCCACGCTGCCAGCAGGCAATCGTTCCCTCCCTGTGCTCCGAGGGCTTCTTTTTCTTTGTGCTATCATAAATGCAGCTCTTGCAATGACTCTTCCTGGGGTTCTTTCCCAACCACCATTGCTCCTGTTGGCCCAGATTATTATATATATAATACATATATTTCAGAGACCCAAATGTAGGGCACTACATCCACACCCCAGGCTTCAAAGTAATTTTGGAAACCGGGCTACTGTACTGCTATCACCATGCCAAGAAGTCCAGGCTAATCCCCGTTTTGGAATCTTGCTTAAAAAAGATCAGGTCATCTTCCCTGTCCACTGAGTAGTGTACAGTCCCTTTAGCCACCATTTCAAGATGTGGAAATTTAATCCAAAACAGAGTCTTGGCAACAGGCAACACCACATCTCTCTTACGACAGGGAGAGCTGCTTACCAAGCCTTTTGTAAATTTTCCACAGAAATAAACCTCACCTTTTAAAACACTAAAATATCCCTTGGTTTTGCTTTTTAATCTAAGACGCAGATGAAAATGTTGCATTTTGAGAAACACCACTGGAATTTTGAATTTTTTTTTTTCTCCTGTTTCAAAGTTTAACTGCTTTAATCACCCAGCTGCAAAGACCAAGATCTGCATTACAATCAGAACTAGCAGAGCATGTGCCTTACAGGTTACTCTTCCAGTACAACAGGTATGGATTAAAAAAAAAAAAAAAATCAAACCACCAAACCAAAAGAAACCAACCAACCAACAAAAACCCTCAAGTGTCCTGCATTGTTAGCTTTACTGTAAGTCCTAACACATGTTCCGTATGCAAATACAGTATCTATAGAGAAATGTAGATATACTTCTACAAAAGACTAGTTTTGGCCAACATATCACTTTTAACAGGTTTCAACATCCTCATCCTTGTTAACTGCTCGTGTAATTCACAAAAATTCTCTTATGGGATCCCGATAAGAACCAGACCACTGAATCAATCCAGGTTAGACAAAAACCTCTATCTTTTGTAGACTACTATAACCCATTGGTCCCAAAGCTCTGGTTCTCAGCAGTCCTGCAGAGTGCTCTGGACAGAAAAGGGGCAGACAAACTGTGGCACAGGTTGAATCAGCAAAGAGCAGAAACTTCTTAAGATAGCTTCTGGTTGCAGCAAGCTTCTCACCTAACTCTGTTTCTCTTAGGGCCCAAAGGCGTGATCAATGACTGGAGGAAGTTTAAATTAGAAAGCGAAGACAGAGACTCCTTATCCATGAGCAAGAAAGAAATTCTTAGACAAATGTCATCACCACACAGATGTTCCAGTAAAGATGACAAAGACACCAGAGAGAGATTCTGCCGCAAGGTAAAAAAAGCAAGATAAATTAATTTTGATTCTATATAAAACATACTGGTTATAAGCTAGAAAATCCTGAATTTTTCACTCGGTTCCTATACAGCTTAGCAGAGCTCTCACAATATAGAGAACAAATGCACATGCAACCATCTAGCCTCTCAAGGAAAGTAAAATAAGCAGTATATTTCACAACAATGCAGCACAAAACACCAGGGTCTGACCTTTCTTTCACCCTCCCCTGCCTCAATAATCTCTATTTGGTTTATAGGAATGGAAAGTTTTTTGACATGTTTAAAAAGTCAGGATAGAGCTCTGTGCCTGAACTTCACTCATCGCCATTTACCAGCCCTAACCCAAACCCCATAAAAATACAGGAATTAAACTTTGACACTGCTACAGTCATTGACAACATTCCCACCGACTCTAGAAGATCCAAAAGTTTTTGCCAAATGCAGCAACCATCTTCAATACCATCAAGTTGATAGGCAAGTGTTGAGAAAGGATCTTGACCTATCTCTTGAAGAGCCCTTCCAGAGCCACTGTAGGGCAACTGCTCTCCAGGCTAAGCTTTTGATGCAATGTTCTTTAGACAACTTAAACTCTTCCTGTTTTCGATACCAACAGGTTACTTATTAATATCACATTCTCTCAATATTCACAGATGAGCATGCAAGAGTATGAATTAATCCATGATGAGCAAGAAGATGAAACTTGCCTACAAAAATACCGCAAACGCTGCATGCAGGATATGCACCAGAGGCTGAGTTTTGGGCCAAAATATGGTTATTTGTGTGAGCTGCAGAATGGGGAACAGTTCCTGGAGGCTATCGAGAAAGAACGTAAAACTACCACAGTCATTGTCCACATTTATGAAGATGGCATCAAGGGCTGCGAGGCTCTCAACAACAGCTTGACCTGCCTGGCAGCCGAGTATGCCACCGTGAAGTTCTGCAAGATCAAGGCCTCCGACACGGGGGCTGGAGACCGCTTCTCAAACGAGGTGCTTCCCACTCTGCTTGTCTATAAGGGTGGGGAGCTGCTGAGCAATTTCATCAGTGTTTCTGAACAATTCAATGAGGAGTTTTTTGCTGTGGATGTGGAGTCTTTCCTAAATGAGTATGGGCTGCTACCTGAAAGGGAGCTTCCAGCACTGGGAAATGGCAACACGGATGAGCAAGATGTTGAATAATAAGATGTAGAGCTATAGTCCTCACTGTCTCCCTTTCTTTCTTCAGTATGTTGTAAATCAACCTCAGTAACACCCATCTCATTTAGAGAAGATTGTCTTTACTAACTTATTTGTAAGATTCACATATATAATAACAGCTTAACTGCTAGTATGTGAATTTTACTTAAAGCATATACAGCTGGCAGCCTTGTACATAACTATTTCTATGCCAGCCACAAGTAATAGGAAAAACATGAGACAATACTGGTGATCGTTAAGAAACTAAGGAGGAAAAAAAAAAAAATGGAAAATGGGGGGCTCAGATCTGGCTCCACAAAGCACAAGAACTGCAGCAGGAACAGGACTGATCTACCCCTCTGCATACACAAAAAGCCATCTCCATGCTCTGGAATTACAGCGAGTCCTGGCTCTCCAGATTCACTTCTGCTGAACTCAGTAGGAACAAGAGCCTGTCCAGCAGTTTTAAGGACAAAGAAACAGCCCAAAGTCCTTGCATTCCTAAAAGGCTTAGGTATCTAGGACATTTTATGCTTCTGCATTGAAATTTCAATATTCATGAAAATACAGATGTTAGCTCAGCGCTTCTGTACGTTTGTCATCCCAACAGCTAACACAGACAGGTTATCAGCTACTTTCAGTTCATTGTTGCTCCATATTTTAAATAGTGATATTTGAAATGTCTGCAAGTTACTGAAAAAGGATATTGTGCTTATGTAATAACTCTGAATAAAGCTCAATAGCTTCCAAAACCTGCCACTGGAAGTGTGAAATATATTGGTAGCACATAACCTTAACCTTGAGAAGATGTGAAATATTAGTAAGCACACAGACATTTGCTGAACTCAAAGCTTTAAGTTTTGCTAAAGGGATGCTGCTGAGAACTACAAGATAGCAATCTCTGTGAGAGGAAGACACAGCATTTATAGTGAGCTCACTATAAACCTTCCTCTATCTTTAAGTCTAAAAAAAATCTACCTACTCCAGTTGTGGTACAACACAACAAAACATTAGAAGCATTTCAATGATTCTAGTGTAAGACATTTAGCATCTCAAATGTGTACTTCTGTGGCTGAGTTTCAAGCAAAACTTCCAAACTACAGAATAGTTTTGTATTTTTTCTCTGAAAGCACATATACTTCCTTCCCCCCTGCTCCAACCCCCCCTTAAAGTGCAGTACTTTGAAGTACACTACAAAAATAATCTCATTTTCTAGATAGCACTCAACCTCCCCTGGAACCAAATGCACCAGCATAATGCCACCTTGCCTACTGATCCCACCCACTTGCACAGAACAACATGCACCCACAAAACACCCAGCAGTTGGACGCAGTGCCTCCATCACATTTTCTTTCCTCTGAGAGGCCCTACCTGTGCAATGCTGAACACAAAAGGTCAATGCTCTGTTCCAAAATACTGTTACAATAGAAAAATCAGCTCTTTTTCCAAGCATGTAAAAACAGAATACACAGATGAGCCAGTAGTAATTATGACACTTTCCTCATTGTTGCCTTTTATTAAAAGCATCCCTGTACACCCTTGGTTATGCTTTAGAACTGAAGTCTTTGTACCCTTTCTCTTAGTGTTCCAGTGCCTTATACAAAGAAGAAATTTGCAGCAGTATTAAAATGCCCCAAAATCTGGAATTCTCTTCTACTGTAGCTCAGATTCAGGTAAACATCAGATTTCATATAATAATTACCTTTATTAACCTTACTAGAATTCTTCCATCCTTACGCTCTCCTCACAGTGACTGAACAATAATGTTATCACTTTACATACCCAAGAGAGTATCTCACACTGGACAGACACCTGTTTATCATCTAAAAATCCTGATTAGCAAACAATTTGGGCAATTTGCATGTATCACAGGGGCTGCCTAGCTGCAGCTATTGCTGCCATAGTTCATATTCCAAGAGAACGATGACTGAATCGGAGCTGGACAGAGAAATTCTCACCCAAGTCACTGAGTAAAAGGCAGCAGATACATCTCAAAAGCTCTACACATTTTGAAGATTTCTGAGTTCTCCAGTTATCTGAGGTATTTACAGGCTGAATTGGTCTAGTCTTGAAACTATTAGAAACTAGTCTACTTTGTATACTTATGCTAGTTAATCAATATTATCTAAAATGTGTATGGTGAAACAATGGCTTCATTAAATCTAATTTTTCCCCCAATTAACTTCAATGAGATGAGATTTCTCTTAGCAAAGGAACCCTTAAAGCAAGAATTGTTATACCAGGTAATTATGCTAGTCTTATCCATAGTCTGAAAAACATCAGGAGTAGCAGTTTGCATTAAAAGAGCAAGTAGGAAGAAAACAAAGGTTCTACATTGGTTTGAGAGATCCTTCTGGAAAATAATACTACCATTCATTTATACAGAGCGACAGGGTTAGTTTCTCATAAACTTGATTCACCTTCTATTTGACACTGTAACTGCATGATCCTACTTGATATAATAAGTCCATGCTGGAACAAGGTAACTGAACCTATCATTACAATTTATATTGCACATCTAACTGGTGGTATTTAGGCAACAGTTCTGAATAAATAATATAGTACACCCAGATGTTTCCATCTTGTAACTGGCCAACACCTCCACGAAGCTCCGGTCGCTTGAGTTTAATCGCTGAAGTAATTGAAGGAGAAGATGGATGCGAACACCGCGACAGCAGCTGCTATTACCACACCTACAGCAACAAAGGAAACACATTCCGTCAGTGGCAAGGGCAGCCCAGTCCCCAGCAGCTCCAGGGTGTGGAGGGCAGGGGCAAGGTGAGCAACACACAGGAGGGGAAACCCTGAGAGAGTCACCCCAACAACCCCAGACCCCTGCTAAGCCTAAATCTAAAGCCACCGTGCCTGATAACTAAGTTAGTTATAAGAGTTCCACATAACTTTTCGACCCAGAGCAGGATCCTTCCAGGAACCCAGTTGACTCTGTATTTTGTAGTACCTTGGCCATGTACCTGCTCATAAAATAACACACAGATTCTGCATCACTGTGTAAACAGACTAGGAAAATTAACAACAATTTTAAGCTTTAAGAAACAAAAGCCATGACGTTTTTTTTCTTTTCCGTGTGGTACTACCTCTACTTTAAGTCTCTTTTGGAGCACAACAATAATTTTCCCATTAATTAATATGCTTGTTACTGATGTAGTTGAGAAGGTGACAGAAAAAATCCAAAACACCAGAGCGATGATTCAAGGGAAAACATTGTTACATCCACAGCAAACATGTATTTACTGCTACTACTCTTTAATCTTCCAGCTATTGTGTTCTACTTCTAAGAATTAACAGAAAACACAAGTTACTGTTTTGTTGACCAAAGTATACTGAAAAGACAGCCACAGCAAAGAGAACTGTACTAAGTGCAGAGAGATATCAGAGAGCTGGACGAAGGAGTATCATGAAGAAGTTGTATTTGAAAGAAGAGTCGTGGCTGGTGTTCCCTGAATTACTGAGGCTTACAATGAGCAACCAAGCCCATATGTATTTGTCAGCTTTGGAAGCAAGATTAGTGAGTCACTAGCCAATTTATGGGTGCCTGGTTGACAAAGGCATTCAGCTGTTTAGTTTGGTGGTGTTTTAAAAATTAAAAAAAAAAAAAAAAAAAGTACAGCATTACAGAAGCAGTGGCTCTCCAAAAAAGAACTAAAGCTACATGAGTCTTTTGTACTGACTTGTAGGCTGAACAAATGTGAATGTTTGCTTTGTGCCAACAGCAGGCTCTGGTTGTTTCTTCCCCAGAAACACCCTGCACCTACACTATTGAAATGGGGACTCATTTAAGAAAGTATTGTATTAATCTCACCAGTTTATTAATAAAGCCATGGAAGCTAAAAGCACCAAAAGGGCCCAGTATGGCTAAATAATAATAATAGCAAAACATCAGGGGAGTAACATACCCATGTTTTGTCGAAGTTTCAACAGCAACATTGCTTTTGTCAGTTGTTTCTGTTGTGTGTCGTCCGTGCTGTCAGTAACTGGACAAATATCAACTGCATGGAAATCAAGTGGAGAAGTAAATACCAGGTGAAGAGTTAACGATTCTGTTTCATAGTCGGATTAATACAAGAGGCCAAGAACTCTGTATCAACTTTATAAAATACATTTAGAGTAGAAAAAAAACAAAAACAGTTTATTGCAGCAGAAATGGTACAGTACTAACAGCATAGAACTAAACTATTTTATATGGCTGGAAGAGTGAAAATAAAAACACATTTGGGAAGTTCTTTCTCCGAAACTCCCTTTCTGCACCCTGCTTCCAGAGTAAAATATCCAACCTCCTTCTCGTAACCTGGGGAGAATCCGACTACTCAGAGGGAAATCACCAAAATGAGCCATTAACCACCTTCCAAGATCCAAGTGTTCCCTTCAAAGTCAGTTGTCCAGAGTTCAGACTATGTGCAAATCCCACTGCTGCTGAAAGAACAAGCCCAGCACCACTTCCCTACCCAGCAGCCATAGACTTTTGTTTTTTTCAAAGCACAGAAACTCCTTTTTCAAGATCCCCTAAAAAATACACTTTCAGAGCAGGCCTGGAGGACACATTCCCCTTCGGAAGAACTATTAAATCCTTAGGCTGCTCAGACAGGATGCGAGAGAGCTTGACTCTATTTCCAGTCTGATGGGATTCAAATCCATTTCTATTTCCTTCCCAAAGATTTCCCTAATCACTTGGCTATATCCAGCTTGTGAGAGGAGGAGACAAAGAAGGGGATTAATCTTGAGTCCTCCATCTGCACTTGTCTGTTTGTCCAAAGCATGCTTTGGACTATGCAGTTCAGTGATATGCTTACTTGGTGGTGGTGGGCCAAAAGTTGTCAAATTGCATTCCTTTCCCCAGAATAATTTCCTAAAGTCATCACTTGTCAAAAGCTCTAATTACAATTCATTAGCTGCAGATGTCTTCTGAACAAATAAGCGGTAAGAGAAAAGGGTTGTGCTATTGCAGAGAAATCTGGATGTCTTCAGAAAGAACAGAATAAGCATACTGAGATATGGAAAAAAGCCAGGTTGTTCTTCTTCAGAAGATGAAGGAAAATTCACAGCAGTACCAGGTATCAAATCTTAGCAGTTCCATGGAATACTGATCTAAATAAAACTAGATCTCGCATTTCCAGTGAGGTTCTCAATCACCTATAAATTACAAGTTATATAGTTGAGTAATTATCCACATCCGCTGTATGATTCATATGAAAATGATTCATGGAAAACTACTTTCTCTATCGTATCATTAGCGATGGGGGAAAATGCATGATCCAGATTGTGATCAGAAAGGTTGCCTCTGTCATCTAACATGAGTCATGTGCACGATTATCTTCAAAATCTTAAGTTAAACTTGCGTGAGACCTGTTGTCAGTCAAAAGCACACAAACTAGATTATCTAAGACCCATCTCTTCCTGGTTTTATCCCTGAACCTACTGACTTTCTGTAGTAAGTATTACAGCACAGCAATTAATAACTGTCCAACGTGAAAATTACCAGGATAGCAAGATATATACATGCACCTCCCTATGCAGTCATTAAGGACAAACATTGCTTTGAGAGCTCTCTGCAATCTGCACGCACATGTAAAACAAAAATAAGGATGTATTTCAATGCAAGGGGTGCCTTCCTGAAGAGAAGTTATCAAATATCTCTGGCCCACTGGTCCACAGCAAGGCCACAATGAGTTCCATCATTTTTTCTGTGCAGAGAACACACCTAAAATACAAGCAGAAATCTTCAACTAGAGTAAATGAATGATTAGCTGTTGTAAGATAACTTTTAAAGAAAGTACCTTAACTAGCACAGTAAAAACACCACATTCTCTCTGAACTACAATATTTTTCAGTTCCTTAAAATAACACATTACTTTTAGAGGTGTAGACCACATTTCCTGGGTCACTTTTGAAGTCTAGATCCAGGAGGTTTCTTACTGCTTTTGTTCTGATGAGCAAGTTGGATGGTTTGCTCCCTCTAACTTGATATTTCTTTGCACCTCCCTAAGAACTGTTGCACTTTTCCAAAGGTAACTTTTGAAGCTGCACATCAAGGCAGCAATGCTCGCGGGCTCAGGGGGAAAGAAAAAAACAGAAAGAATAAAAACCCTGGAGCTGTTTAGTTACCAAAGGCATTTATGCCATTACCTTATGGAAGACTTGCACATGAAGCAGCTGTAGTATAAATTGCACAAAGTTTTCAAAAGCAGATGCTTTCTAATACCAATTATATTTATGTCAGAAGCATGAAGTTAAAAACTTTTAGGCTGAATAAGCACACAATAAACTGGTCTAAAACCAGGGTAACAAGACTGGAAGGGCCCTAGCATTAAAGGGCAGAATGATCTTAAAGGCTAAAACAACCACAAAAAAAAAGACAAGAATTACTCTAAAGACAGTAAAATTCTGTCCACTCTTGTAGACAATGCCTCATTCTGTCTTCTCTACACAAACCAGAAACAAATTTGGACAACGATCAAAATACAAGGTGTCCCCAACATAGCCTGTGATGGTTTTAATACTAAAACCTACACCCCTAGGAGGAGAACTGAAATGTAAATGTAGGAGCACCTTAGTAGAATGAATTACATAATAGCACAATGAATGAGCAATGGATGGGGCATGTGTACAAAGATGTAAAATCACATAACCAATCACATCTGATTTCTCTGTTATTTGCACTGTATCTGAACTGGTGCTGTTGGAGCTCACGGGGGCTGGAGTTGTGATTTATTCCCCAGCACCTGTTTCTGCAGAACCAAAAGAAAGCAAATACCTGGACAAATAGATCAGTTTTTACTTTCTATTCTCCATGCAACAATTTTAAAGCAAGACCCAGTACTAAGTGACCCCACTGGAGAGCTGTACAAGGAATCAAGAGAATAAAACTGTAGGAGACAGCAGCAGAGGCCAAATCAAGTAAGCACATAAAACTGACCTTCTCAAAATACCTTTGCTTCATATGTTTTGACTAAAAGCTGCTTAAAAAAATTCTTCTGGATATACTGATTAGATTCTCTTCTTCTTAAGCACATATTTTAGAGATCCACAACAAAAAAAAATCACTTCAAAAGTCTGCTCATGTTCTTGAATTTCAAACAAACTATTTTATCAGCACTTTCCCCAGAACTTCACTATGGATAGCATTCCCAATTAATTCAAGGTTGGTACCCAAGACCACAGGAATCCTGATACAAACAGAAAGGCTGCTGTCTAAATTCACTACAAACCAGCTCTCCCATGATGACTGAATATTGACTATCACTAAAAGAGACAGCACTAGGCTTTGAGAAACAACAAACATTACCAAACTGGACTGAGGCACTGAAAAAGCCCTTCCACAAGGAACCTCCAAAATCTCAGTGTCACAAAATCATGTTCACAACGCTATCCAGACTCTTCATGCCAAAGGGCCAATAAAAACCAAATTGCAAAATTAACACTCTTCTCTAAAACACAGGACAGTTTCACAAGTCTAATTTCTAAAACCATATCCCTGGTGTTAATAAAAGCATATAAATCAATCACAAGTTAATAATGCCATAACAATAACTATCAGGACTGAATGGTGGTGTGCTGATAGGATTATTCCTTTCATCCCTATTAACAGAACCCATTCTATGGACTTTATAATATTGTTCTCTGGAACAAGGCCGGTCTCTTATTTTTTTTCTGAACTCTTTCCTTTGTATGGGGTTTTGTTTTTTGTTTGTTTTTTTTTTTTTTCCCTTTCTGCTGCTATGCACCTACTTTAATTTACTTGTTAAAAAAGAAAATAAGTCCCACACAGCCGATTCTATAACCAGCAAGCTACAAGAATACACAAACTCGTTTTGTGGGCTCCCTGGACATCATTTTACACTAATTAATGGTATCAAATCTTTGTGATGCATTGTTGTTAGTCTCATCATGCCTTCCTCCTACCTCCAGATCATACATCCTTACATACACAGTAAAGCTAAACTGATTCATCTCTCTCCCTCCCACGCCTATCTCCACTACTACAACAATATTAATTTGCTTACCTAAGTTATACTAATTCTATAAAGCTCAGCAATAATTAGCTTTAATGTTATTAAACATACTCTTATAGTGCAAGAGAGAATTTTACTGGCTTTCCTGTTTTTCTTGAGCTGTGTATATCCTTCACTCCTCAAAATAATGAGTCAGACTCACTGCTAATAGGTTTAGTTAAAACCTAGGAAAACTGCTTCATTTAGAAAGACATAAGAATTTATGGTTAGCTCTGAAATTAATAAACTCAAAAAATCAAGGTAAACAGTCAAGTAGAGCATCAGTAATCACAGTTCAACCTACACAGCAAGCTCACAGCTACTTTTTCCACTTTTTGTCCCTAAACCCAACATAAAACAGTGACCAAAGTTCTTATTTGAGAATTAGTCTGGTTTTGTTGTTGGGTATGGTTTGAGGGTTTTTTTTGGTGATGATGGGGGGTTTTTGTGTGTTTTTTTGTTTGTTTGGTTGGTTTGTTTGTTTTTTACATTTATATTATAAAACTCTAATCTGCAGCTCACATTCACATTGATGGTGGGAAAAAAAAATGAAGTAAAGACATCTCTTCCAGAAGATCACAGGAAGTATTATTAGATGCATTTGAGCTACAGATTTGATTCCTACATTGAAATCAAAGTTGTATGGAAGAAAAAAAAATACACAATAGGAAATTATGTAAACCAGAAATATTCAGAAAAAGAAAGTCAGTAACTTAAATATAACAAAATAGCTGTATTAAAAGGAATCTTACAGTCTCATAATCAGACCATAAACTTATAAGACACTCCATAGAAAATAAAAATCTCTCTAAATTTTCTTTCAATTTCAGGTGCTTCACTCAGCTACAGTTCTGGGTGCTGCCTTGGATACATAAATTATATTTTTGAAAGAGTCAGGTTTTAGCATGAGATCACAGAATCCCAGCATGGTGGGGGTTTGAAGGGACCTCTGTAGATCATCTCATCCAAGCCCCCTGCTAAAGCAGGGTCACCCAGAGCAGGTTGCCCAGGATCAAGCCCAGGTAGGTGTGGAATTTCTCCAAAGGGGACTTTTAGAAAAACACATTAGACTACATATGTATTTAATACTTAGTGAAAAAAACCCCAATGTTTGACCAAAGCTCTCAAGTTCTTATTTCTAAGCAGAATCAGAACTACTCCACTCTTACTGCAGAGAACTTGAACTACTATAAAAGTGACCAGAATATAAAGCTTTACAGGTGTTTCTTATGTTTTATTTGCCAATATAGAATCACCCTTAATTCACGTGCATAGTAATGGATGCAAACCTCGTTCAACCACATATTTATGTGTCTGCTGTAGCTCCTGAACTGCAACCATGGTTGCACAAATAATGCAGCAAGAGCAAAATACTTGAGAAAAGAGAGAGAGGCCTGTTACAAGTTCAATACAAAACCTGCAGGAACTCTTACAACTTTGCACAAATGTATTTACACTGTAATGTGATCAATGCAGATCCTGAGACCCTTAAGTGGAGTAAGCCAACCTGAAGCACATCCATATCTGGGCAAGACTGACCTCTGCCATTAGGCAACATTTTTGCACCCCATGATGCAGTCTGTCCTGGCTCTCGGATGCTGTATTTACCTGTGTTTATTTCCTCTGCTATATGGATATCTTCAGCTTGCACAGATTGATCCAACATCTCGACAAAACGTTCCTGGATTTCTCCAGTGCCTTCATCACCAAACTTATAATCACTGAGCATCACACTAGATCCAGCAACAGGGACAAACAGTCTTTGAGGTAAAACATGATATTCCCTCTCAAAATCTGAAAGAAAAGGGGGGAAAAATAAAAACCTTGCCAGTTATGATAAAATTCCTCATTAATCTCTGTCCATAAGATAAGGCTCTTGCAAAAGAACTGCTCAAGGTTTCCATGCAAAACTCCTTCTTTCAGACATGGTTTAAATTGTTGCTGTTTTATAAAAGTTTTGGCTGTTATTATATTGATTTATGTCCTTAGATTAGTCTCTCCAGAAATACCCAAGTGACCTCCAAAACAGACTATAACAACATTAAGCATACTTTTTTACATGTTTAGAATGACTAGCAAAAGAACTCCGGGAAAGACTGCAGATAAGAGTGTCCACAGAACAGCACAGGATTTCAGCACCACAAAGCACTGCAAACCCTGGGCTGCTTTGTGCCATAAAGCCATGAAGTACGGGTGCCACCTGAAGAGTGAACTGAAAACTGCATGCACTTGAAAACAAATTTAAATCCTGGAGGCTGGGTAAAGTTGGCTAACTCCAAAATAAAGCACGTTATCTGAAACTAAATGCTAATTTGGAACATGAATAATTTTTCCTAACACAATCATCTTGTTTCCATTTCTTTTCTGTCTAAAATGACTACCAAATATAGTATCTTCTGAAAGGCTTTCCTTTATGTAAGGCCTTCAAATTGGTATTTCAATTAACTAACAATATTTGATTTAAAAAAAACTTCCACAAGAACACAAGATAACTTGATACCATTGACTTAAGAATCACCCAGCATGATCTAGGGGATCTGGTCTCAGCATACACCCCCTTAGTACCTAATATAATCACAATCTATCTGTACAATTAGATTAAAAAAATCATCAGGATACTTCTTCATACAATAATCGCCACACACAATGCCATAGTGGAGGTAGCACTTCAATGGACATGAACTGTTGAACTGCAGAGTTCATGTCCAGCAGATTTTGTAACACAGGTGGCATCAGAACACAGAAGGCCACGTCCAGCTGGTTTTTTTAACCCTACCAAGTTCCCAGCTACTTAAATATTAACATGAATACCACAGTGATTTAAAAAGAAATAATAAACATTTGAAATATCCAAGTTACAGTTCAGACTTGCAAAGGAGAGTGCAACTGGAGAATTTTTTAAATTTACAAAATTTCCGATCAGTGAGAAGAGCTAAAATTGCATTCTGCAGTCATGAGAACTGAATACAAGCTTCGTGTGAAAACTGCAATGCCACAGAATACATCTGAACTTGACAAAAATTCTCTGGATTTAAGAAAAAGTCATGGCTGGCAAGCAACCTCCACCCTTTGCTTTTCATTCTGCTCTATCCAGAGTGGAACTTCAATACACCAGCACCATTTTCTACAACAAACAAAATTCTTGCAAATGTAAGCTGTTGGATTCTTTCAATTCCTACTTTTTTTGTGAGGTCCTTCATTTATAATCAGATCTTCAAACAGTATTTCACACCGATCACTCAATGTGTTTATTATGTCTCTTTTCAAAGCCTGCAAGGAGAAAGCAAAAACATCAGTAATATAAAAGCCATTTGCAAAGCTTCTGACTAGCAAAACAGAAGAAAAGAAGTCTCCAACAGGTTTAATCCATGTTGAAAGACTAGTTTTCCCAGAAAATAAAGACATTTTAAAAGTCCAATAAAGAGAAGCCAATATCACAAGAATTAAAATCAGAAAAAGAAAACAAAACAAAAATGAAAAGCTGAGGAAAATGTTAGCATTGTTAGAATAAGAATGGACAAAATCTAGATGTTACCATCAAACCCCAAAATAATCACATGGCACTGATTCAGTATGAGGGGACAAAAATAATACCCAACTAAATAAATCTGTATTTTTCTCTTAAGAAAATTCTTCAAAGCCTAATCACCTTGACAATTAGTGCAAAGTTTCACCAGAGAACAGCCTTAGGAACTGGAGACACCTGCTGGAAGTGAAGCAGGAACCAAATTCACCACACACACACAATCCCCAAGTTCAAGGGATGAACACCTGAACCCCAGTTCAGACCACGTCTTTTTGGCAACGAAAAACCACTATGACAATTTTCACATATTTCAGGACGGCGTTCCTGATGAACTAACCACCTTTTCACTACCTGAATGGCTTCTTTAACTTTTGGCTTGTTGTTATGTACGTAGGCTCTGCAATTCACAGCTCCTCTGAGATTTATGGAACCGCTGCAGACCTGGACTGTAGCTGTTGATCGACGACTTGGACCCTGGGACTGAAGAACAAACATGTTTCAGTTTTATCTCGTTACCAAGGCACTTGCAGCAGGAGAAACAAAAAACAGAACTAGGAAATTAATAGCATACTTAGGGATGTTTACATTTAACCTGTTTTCCCTCATAATTTATAACTTTTTTTTTTGTTGTGTTAGTTGAGACAGAAAAACTTTCTCCTTTTCCATTATGGAAAACATATTTACTCTTCCAGGAGTACTCCAGGGGTCAGGGCTGGTTCCAGTCTTGTTCAAAATATTCATCAATGACATGGATGAAAGGACATGGCAGAACCTCAGCAAGTTTGCCGATGGTGCAGAACTTGGAGGAGTGGCTGACGTATCAGAGCTGCACTGCAAATCAGTGAGACCTGGACACGCTGCAGAGTTGGGCAGAGGGAACCTCCTGAAGTTCAACAAGGGCAAGCATACAGTCCTGCACCTGAGGAGGAACAACCCCCTGCACCAGTACAGGTGAAGGTCTGACCTGCCTGAAAGCAGCTCACAGAGAAGGACCTGGGGGAAATCAAGGTCACCATGAGCGAGCAATGTGCCCTTGTGACCAAGAAGGCCAATGGGGTCCTGGGGTGCATGAAGACAACTGTGGCCAGCAGGTCAAAGGAGGTTGTTCTCCCTCTGTTCTGCCCTAGGGAGGTCACACCTGGACTACTGTGTTCAGTTCTGGGCTCCCCAGTTCAAGCGGAGAGATCCAGCAGAGGGTCCAAGGATGCTGAGGGGACTGGAGCATCTGTGTGATGAGCAAAGGCTGAGAGCCCTGGGGCTGTTTAGCCTGGAGAAGAGAAGACTGAGAAGGGATCTCATTAATACTTCTCAATATCTAAAGGGCTGCTCAAGAGGATGGAGCCAGATGCTAGTCTGTGCTGCTCAGTGACAGGACAAGGGGCAACAGGCACAAACTGGAACAGGGGAAATTCCATCTAAATGTGAGGAAAAACTTGTTTGTAGTGAGGGTGCCAGAGCCCTGGAGGCAGGCCGGCCAGAGGTTGTGGAGTCTCCTCTGGAGAGATTCCAAACCTGTCTAGATGTGATCTTGTGCAACCTGCTCTGGGTGACCCTGATTTAGCAGGAGGGTGGACAAGGTGATCTCCAGAGGTCCCTTCCAACCCCTACTGTGCTGTGATTCTGTGATTGCAGATGTTCCATTTCTTGCAGATTAAATATATGTCTGTGAAATTTTCCAGGCAAGTGGTTTTTGGTTAACTTTGCAAACTAGGAATATTTTTAATATTTTTTTTTAAAAAAAACAATGAAGTTTGCATGTTTAGTATGTAGTCAGCATAACCTACAGTGTCCTGAGAGTCATTCTGTCAGCCAGTACTAAATTATAAATGTGATCACATTTAGAACAGTATTGAACTGTTGCCTAGAGATATTGGCCCTAATGACCAAAACAATGAATGTGCTGTGTGAAGGGCTCGAAGACAACACCTGGAAACACAGGATCTGCAGCTTCCACAGGAAGCGCATAAACTACCAAATAAAAAGACTAAATAAAAAGTTTTCCTTTCTCTGAGGCAATTATCCATTGGAACAAAGTAACAACAAAATAAGCTGAGATACTCATCAAGTCTTTAAAATGGCATTTCACATATTTCAACAAGTTTTGCTAAATGTAACTTATAGAATCCAGGGAGTACCTGACAACACAGGATGACCTGTGCTGTGCAAGAAGCCTACAAAACAAAGCCTGGGCACATATGGACTTTAGGACCTAGACTTGAGCACCTAATTCAGGGTTCAAGTCAGCATAAACTCTGGTAGACAGGAAACAGCTGACACAGACCCAACAGCTCCAGCTTATGATTCAGCTCAAAGGATCCATACCTTCACCCACTGAGCTTCTGATGAAACCATTCAAGTAGATGTCCACAGCTAGCCATGGCAAATCAAAGTGTAGGGGTGATTCTGTACTTCAGAATCACAGAGTCACCTTGAAATCAGCACATCCAGGTACACACAGGTAACCTACTGTGCAATTAATTAGCTTGCTGGACTTAATTTCTATAATCAGTTTTTCAAATTTTCCTTGCAGCTATACTGTGCAGTTCTTAGAGAATGTGGTTATCTAAGGAGGTTACCAAACAAGTATCTAAAGAGACAAAATACGCAGATCTGTCCACAATTTTCATATTCAATATACATGGGGGGAAAAAAAAGTCTTAGGATTAAGTAAACTGGATTTCTAGATAATTCAGAATGCAATCTTTTTATTCTGTTTTGTAAGGTAACAGCACAGTTATACTTTACAAACCACTAACTACTCACCAGCTGTGTCAGAACCTTGACATCAGAAAAATGAGTGCTGGACTGAGTATTTCCTCTTAACTTTTTCTGAGGAAAAAAAAAAAAAAGATCTGTGTCATGAAACAGGAAAAAAAAATCCAAGTCTCTTCACTATGTTAGAAAATGTGCCCTAGTTTATAGATTTTTAAGTGAGAAAAACAGCACCTAGAAAACAGCCATGAGAATATTTGCAAAACTAAACGAAAGATGAATGTAACAGCCAAAGGAGGTGCTTCCACTCTTAGACATTTAGATGTAAGTAGGTCTTGGAAATATCACCACCTACATTAACACCTTACTCATGTTCTTTAATGTGGAGACAGCATATAGAAAAATTTTCAGAATTCATATATAATTGTGTTCACACTGCCAGGGGGGAAGCAGAGAATGTGCAGCAATTAAGCTGGAAACACAATCAGCCCTGCTTATTAGTTACCTGAAATAGGCCAATTAGATCAACAAACACTGTACAGAACACCTCAGCCAGTGCTTTACCATCCTGCAGGTTCTAATTACAGATTTATCAGAGCTCAGGTCCTTGTTGTTTGGTACTCACCTGCCCTTCCAGTAGCTCTGTATCATCATCTTTAACTTGTCCATTGATCAGAAACACACTGTCTTCTATCTGTTTTGACCATCGAGTCAACCCATTCTTTAAAAAAAAGTGAAACCACAAAAATCTCATAATTTCGAAGAAAGAATTTCACTAAAAGAGGAGGACAGTATCAAGGTGAAAAATTATAGAAATACATATTTCAACAGTTATTCCACGAGTTTAAAAGTCTCTGAAAAATCTATGTTTTTCTCAAGTTAAATTGTAAAACCAACACATTCAGAATATACCCATTAGGAAATAAGCATTACAAAACACTGAAGTGCTTCCCTAGGGATTTGATTTTTGGAGAGAGGGATACAGCCTACTGAAAGTCAGTGCCTGTTAAATGCACCCCACACCCTGTTCTAACTGGATGTAGCCTGTCACTAGGTAAAGCAGAAAAGACTTCATGACAATGGCTAAATTGTAATTAAAGTAAGGGGAATGGCTTCAAAAGAGAGTACCTTTAGATCAGAAATCATGAAGAAGTTCTTCACTCTGAGGGTGGTGCAACACTGGCACAGGTTGCCCAGGGACATGGTGGATTCTCCTCACAGGAGCTACTCAAGACCAGTTTGGACAGGGCTTTGAGCAACATGGTCCAGTGGGAAGTGTCCCTGCCCATGGCAGGGGGTTGGAACTAGACAACCTTTAGGATGCTTTCCAACACAAACCATTCTGTGATTCTAAATAATTTTAAACAAAGGAAACCACCAACACTAAGCACAGAAGAAGAAAAGCTACCCACAATTTTTATACTAAGAATGCTTTATTGTAACTTAAAATTATATTTAACTAGGGGTAACTACCAAACGTTCTCCACCGATTAGTCCTAATCCTCTACTCGCGCTGTCCAATTCTCTCTTTTTCAACAGAAAAAGCTGTTTGGAGAGAGGGATACAGCCTACTGAAAGTCAGTGCCTGTTAAATGCACCCCACACCCTGTTCTAACTGGATGTAGCCTGTCACTAGGTAAAGCAGAAAAGACTTCATGACAATGGCTAAATTGTAATTAAAGTAAGGGGAATGGCTTCAAAAGAGAGTACCTTTAGATCAGAAATCATGAAGAAGTTCTTCACTCTGAGGGTGGTGCAACACTGGCACAGGTTGCCCAGGGACATGGTGGATTCTCCTCACAGGAGCTACTCAAGACCAGTTTGGACAGGGCTTTGAGCAACATGGTCCAGTGGGAAGTGTCCCTGCCCATGGCAGGGGGTTGGAACTAGACAACCTTTAGGATCCTTTCCAACACAAACCATTCTGTGATTCTAAATAATTTTAAACAAAGGAAACCACCAACACTAAGCACAGAAGAAGAAAAGCTACCCACAATTTTTATACTAAGAATGCTTTATTGTAACTTAAAATTATATTTAACTAGGGGTAACTACCAAACGTTCTCCACCGATTAGTCCTAATCCTCTACTCGCGCTGTCCAATTCTCTCTTTTTCAACAGAAAAAGCTGTGTAAAGACCAACTACAAAAGTGGTGCAGCCAGTCAGTTACCTTGGTGTTCTTCTCCAAGTCATGGTTTGGTGAAGTAGCAAGAAGTGGAATGTGAATGTTAACATTTACAGTACAGTCCAAAGCAAGCCAGGACGCAGACAGAGCGCTCTGATACTTCCAGTCTGCTGGTTTAGCTGAACTCTGAGAGCAGAAAAACAGCAACACAGCACTCATATAAAACATTGTGTAACTCAGATAGAGGTGTGGGGTTTTCAAACACTACATGTCATGCATTAAAAGCTGTGCACGGCACAGAGGATGATGAGCTTACCTTTGGGTCTTGCACATCGTAGGTTCGGCAAACTACTCTTTACTACTTAAAGAAAAAGATCCAGTCAAAAGCCAGGAACTGACTAATAACAATTCACAATTAACTTGCCTTTTAATTTTGCTAAGCTAGCTTATGCTCTGAAGAAAGTTCTCACCTTTCATTAGTGTAAAAATCGATAAAACTTTTGACTGTAAACTCCAACTACCATAGTGGTGTTGTCCCATCTCTTACAAACACATTAAGATCAATAGGTATCCACAGGGAGAATCACCAAAGCACCAACTTGCAATTTGCCCTCATCTCTTTCCCCACTCTAAGGAAAACCTTGTTTTCTCTCCTTCTCTTATCTCATTACCAACACACCTAGTGTTCTTCTGCAGTACTAGCAGAGGTCCCACATGGCCACTACTTCCCCACTTCCACTCAAGTCTCATTAGTAACAGCAAGGACAAGAAGCAACTTTAGTATTTCATATGTTTTCTTCAATTTATGGAAATCAGAACTGACTGGGGAAGGCATAATATGATGCCACCACACGGAAAAATGGTAAGAAACGATGGAAATTTTGCAAGAATAAGAGGGTAAATAGTCTCACTCATGGTTAACCAGAAAACTTCATGATTTCAACTTACAAATCCATGCCTATCTGAAGTTAAACAAGTTCCTCCTCGCAAATTATCCTTTATGCAGAAATAACTAAGGGAAGAGGTTGGGGGCAGCAATCTCAAGCAATAAAGCTTGCCCCTAAAGGATACTTTTTTGTAGAAGAGCAAATCTGAAGAGCTGCTCTGTCTGAGACCTCCTCCTCAGCAGGTTTCCAGAGCCGCCTTTTAGTCAAGGACTTCTCCACTGAGAAGATCAGCTAAAGATTAAAAAAAAAAAAAAAGTGATTGCATTGCTCTGCCAAAACTGAATCTTGCACCTCAGGCTTCAAAACCTGCTCATCTTTAAAACACTTGTCACGCTTACCTCATGAAAACAATAAAATGAACTTACATCTACAGAACAGAAACTGCTTGTGGCACTAAATTCCCCAGTACCTCGTACAGTCCCACAGGACAATGATTCCTGAGGTTTCAGTCTCAAAGCCATACATCAAACCAGAACATTTGTGCTTTTAGAAATCAAGGAACAAAACCACCACAGGTACTCAAGTCAGTGATAGAAAATTCCTCAGCTACACAACTAAAGATATTCCCACCTTTCCCCCAGGAACTCTGCTCACCTTGCGCAAAGTATTTTGACTCTCTTTTGACAGTTCTGGAGTTGTAATAATGAACACACCAAGAACTAATAAGCCTCCAGGAAGCATTCTAGAAACCTTAAAAAATAAAAACAAACATTTATTAATAGGAATCTGAGATCCAGCAACCATACTACTTGATATATCAAAAAATTCTAATGAGACATGTATACATCAAGAGCAGAAATGAAATAAGCAAGACTGTTGGGGTTTTTTTAAGTTATTCTGAAAGGCAGCAACACCTCTTGAAAGTTTTTTTGCTTCAGGCAAAGCCTATCAAGCCTCTGTTCCTTCATCACATTGGAAAGCAGTATCAATACTTTGGCTTAAAATATCTGTTCCTGGCTTGGTTAGGAAGGTTCTTTTACTTTGAGGAAAAAGCTTAGCATGACACAATTAATTAGATTGTTTTGTGAATCTTATTTCCCTTCTGTTCCTCCCACCCCTTCACCAGCTCATCTCGTGCTACCTGACTGGCGTGTGTAGTTATCCACTCCTCATCAATGGACACCAGCTTGGAAGGCCTGGTGCTCTCTTCCTTCTGCTCTTCCTTTGGAGGCGTCCGAACAGCCCGAATGACGTAGTCTCTTTGTGGGGAGCACTTCCAAAACCAACAAAATAAACCCATGTACCATGAGGCTGGGACCAAGTCTGAGAATATACTGCATAATAGTGGCTGTAATGGCTGCTTTACACTCGCTATTGCTAAACTCTGTAGTTATTTATTACAAAAATAATCCCTTCAGGATTTTCTTTTGCCTTTAAGCCTTGTACAGTGATGAGTTTTATCTCTATAATTTTCTTTTCTGTGTGCTGTGTCTTATAAAAAATGATTTTAAAAGACACGAGTAGCTGGTTGACACTGAAAAAACTCTATACAGAAGTCCCTTCTGGCCCTATTACCACCCTCCTGTATTAAAAAAGCTCAAGGTGATGTTAATAAACTTATCCCAGATGATTGTGGCCAAAGGGTTCTTCCCCTTAGAACATGCATAGATGGAAGAGAACTCAGATATTGCATGCTTACCTGCCCTATTAACAGCCCAGTGACATAAGGCTTTAATTCTGTGCTGAGGTCTGAAAGATACTGCCCAATCGCCTCCTCAACAAAGTAAGTCCTACCCATTGTCACAGGTTTCAGGCCAAGTACTGTAGTTTCAATCTACAAAACAATGTATAAAGCCAAAGAAAGTATATACACTACACCCTTTAAATGAAAATAAGTGTCATACAAAGATCCTGAATAGATTAATACTTTATCTGGCAACACAGGCTAGTGAAGAAGCTTTATGATCTACGGGTTTGTTTTTATAAATGAAAACTATAAATCTCTATACTAGAGAAAGACGTATGTGACCCTTATTTGAAAGAAAAGTATTTTAAATACCTGCCACTGAAATGACATGGCAAGTTATGCAACTAAAAGCTAGTAAAAACACATCTTCAAGCAACAATTTCTTGCTGCATCATGTTTCAGAGGCCAGAATGCAAAGTGTGCATTTGTGCATTTACGTTATTCTTTGAGGGTCTTGCTAAATTCTACACTTGCAATCATGCCATGCACAATTTTCATTCCAATTCCGAATGCATTAGAAGTACAGCGTCTGCAGACTATTCAAAAGGCATCTTCACAGCGTCAGCAGCCATATGAACCCGGGGCA